>NW_026891166.1:0-23326 GCF_015708825.2 Lethenteron reissneri | reverse complement strand
TGAGATTGACTTTCCACAGTGATTAATAATAAAACCTGTTACGAGTTCTACCTGCCTCGTGGTTTACAATTGCATTTACGTACGAATAAGGCGCGCAGGTCCGGACAGTAACTACAACGTTTATTCTCATATTTATTTATTATTAAACTCACGATATTTATACTCTTTGGTTCTTTCGGTAAAGTCACGTGGGTAGAAATCAAATCAAATAAATCACGACGTTTCGATTTGCAACACAAGCAATCGTCATCGGGTGGGAAAAGAAATTTGTTTTGCTGAAGTGGGAGGAGGTTATATGGGTGGTGAGAGAAGGGGGGGGGAGCAAGGGAGGGGGGTGGGGGGGTAGGGGAGCGTTGCGTGGACGCTAGGAGAGTGTGGGTGGGACTGCGGCAACATCGCCAGTGACTAACTAGCTGCCAAAGCAGCAGCAATGCCAAACGCCGGGGATGCAATTGACTTGTCAAATATGACTAGTGGCCGGCAAATATGATGGGACAACCATAAACATCTTCTTGGTTCTTTCGGTAAAGTCACGTAGAAGGGAAGTAATAAAATAATAAAAATAAAACATAAAATAATTCTCACGACGTTTCGGCCACAACGCAAGCAGCCGTCCTCAGGTGAAACCAGGTCTGTCGAGGCGACAGCGTCTGAATGAAACAGCACACGAGCTTGGAGCCTATATATAAGCTGGGTTGGAAGGGAGGGGAAAGGGCGTCTTGACAAAATAATTTGCATATCAAGAGGAATTTAGCATATTTATGGGAAATGCAGGTATGTGATTAGTACTACTTATGTCTGTGCATTATGCAGGATTAGCAGCATCAAAGGGAGGGGATAGGGGAAATGCAGGTATGTGATTAGTACTACTTATGTCTGTGCATTATGCAGGATTAGCAGCATCAAAGGGAGGGGATAGGGGTAGCATTAATAAAGGGAAGAAGTGTTAATAGTATGTAGCTGCAGTAACTAAAACCACCACGTAAACAACTAAAGTATGGGCATCAGGTACCCGATTGCGACCTCTGGGATGAAGCCATGTTGCAGGCACGGGTGGGTTGATGCTAGGAACTTGAATTGTGAGAAGAGACAAGACGTTGGGAAATGAGTGACAAACGGTGACTTACCAGTGACTCACGGCCTACCCGTACCCGGCCGCACCAGAGTCGCAAATGGGTACACGTACCCGTACCCGGCCGGGTACGGGTAGCCGGGTATCGGGTAGGGTACGGGTATCGGGTATCCGGTTGCGACCTCTGATTAGAACCCTGCTAAAAAAAACATCTGCCGATATATAGCGTCATCGGACATTCCACTACTCCACAACTCTCAATGAGTACTGAGATTGCTGTGAAGATGGTGAAGGAGCACCTGTGATTTGAGCAGTGTGCTCATGGTCAGCTCTGGTTTGGTGGCAGAGGCCTCACTCTAAATCCATTGGCGTTAGAATTTGTCTTTAAACCGGCTGTGCTCTATGCGAACGACAATAACATTCAGATATTCTCAGCCGCAACTACACATTCTCTTCTCTCTGCTTGCGAAAGGTGAACTCCCCCCCCCCCCCCCCCTTTATCGGAACACATGGGCTGGCAAACAACATCCAGGCTGTCCTGCCAATGATCCATCCTAGGTTTCTTCAGACTGTGGAGCAGCTCAAAGATCCTTGAGAGATCTGTGCAATTCAAGGTGGGGGGTGGGAGGAGGGGGCTCATCTGCCAGCAATGTGAGTTGGCGCATCTGCCAGTGAGCTCAACCATGTTAACCCATAACACCGGGGGGTGTTCCGTAACCAGAGGTCGCAACCGGGTACCCGATACCCGTACCCTACCCGATACCCGGCTGGGTACGGGTACCCGTTTGCGACCCTGGTGCGGCCGGGTACGGGTAGGCCGTGAGTCACCGGTGAGTCACCGTTTGTCACTCATTTTGGGTAGGGTACGGGTAGGGAACGGGTACCCATTTGCGACCCTGGTGCGGCCGGGTACGGGTACGAGGGGTAAGAAATCAAAACCCGTTTGCGAGCTCTGTCCGTAACCTTCTCTTAGCAAGCCTTCACACCACCTAGCTGTGGTAAAATCACCGCCAAGTACCAAAGAACGGGGAGCGGAGGTGGAGGAGGTGGTGGTGAGGTTTGTGGTGGTGATGGTGGTGGTGGTGAGGGTGATGGTTGTGGTGGTGGTGATGGTGGTGGTGATGGTGGTGGTGATGATGATGATGGTGGTGAGGGTTGTGGTGGTGGTGGTGGTGATGGTGGTGGTGATGATGGTGAGGGTGGTGGTGATGATGGTGATGATGGTGGTGATGATGGTGATGATGGTGGTGATGATGGTGGTGATGATGGTGATGATGGTGGTGATGGTGGTGATGATGGTGGTGATGATGGTGATGATGGTGGTGATGATGATGGTGATGATGATGGTGGTGAGGGTGGTGGTGATGGTGATGGTGGTGATGATGATGGTGATGATGATGGTGGTGATGGTGGTGATGATGATGATGGTGGTGATGATGATGGTGGTGATGATGGTGGTGATGATGGTGGTGGTGATGGTGGTGATGATGGTGGTGATGGTGATGATGGTGGTGATGGTGATGATGATGGTGGTGAGGGTGGCGGTGATGGTGGTGGTGATGATGGTGGTGATGGTGGTGATGGTGGTGGTGATGGTGATGGTGGTGATGGTGATGATGGTGGTGGTGATGATGGTGGTGGTGATGATGGTGGTGGTGATGGTGATGATGGTGGTGGTGAGGGTTGTGGTGTTGGTGGTGGTGATGGTTGTGGTGGTGAGGGTGGTGATGGTGATGATGGTGGTGGAAAGACAGCATCTGACAGACATGTTCTTCACCTGAGGACGGCTGCTTGCGTTGTGGCCGAAACGTCGTGAGAATTATTTCATTATGTTTTATTTTTATTATTTTATTATTTCCCTTCTACGTGACTTTACCGAAAGAACCAAGAAGATGAATCCCTGCAGTCACGAAAGCTTTACATCGAAATTTAGACCCGACATAGGTTTGATATCAAGTCAATGCCAGCAGGTATCTGCTGTGACCTCTACTCGGTTGATTCAGAACTAACCGTACTACCCGGGTTCGCCCAGGACTCGGATTCACCACACCCGGCCGCCTTTGTCTCCCCAGTGGCGATGTTCACACCACAACAGTTACTCATTTGAGGCTGAGTCGACCTAGGGGAGGCCCGGGAGCGGTGAGCGCGTCGGCGTTACGAACCCGCTCCACTCGCAGTTCCATTCCCGCCACCCACACCAGCGACGATTCTCTGAACCGGTCCCGGGCCTCCCCTAGGTCGACTGGGCCTCGAATGAGTACCTGGTGCGGTGCGTAAACATCGCCAACTGGGGAGACAAAGGCGGTCGGGTGTGGTGCTGGCCACCCACCCCCTCGTGTGCCGTGCCGGCCTTCATAGGTGCTGCTACTCGCTAACAGCACTTGCCCCAACAGCCTGTCAAGGCTACCACCACCAACAACAACAACAGCAGCCTCGGCTCTCAGCAGCAGCAGCAGCAGGAGCCGCGGTGTCGACTTCTTCGTGTAATGGCGGCGTGCAGACGTCGTGAGAGGCGGCTTCGCGGTTGTTGTTGTTGTTGGTGGTGGTGGTGTTGTTGTTGTTGGTGGTGGTGGTGTTGTTGTTGGTGGTGGTGACGAATCTCCACCCACTCACTCACCCCAGCCCCGCCCCTCTCCCGCCCCTCCCCCCACCCACTGCTCCCCAGCCCCCACCTCACCCCCCACACCTGTTAGCCCCGCCCCGTCACCCCCCCCACATCTCCCCCCAGCCCCCCCCCCCACACCTCTTAGCCCCGCCCCGTCACCCCCCTCCCCTCCCCCCCACATCTCCCCCCCACATCTCCCCCCCAGCCCCCACCTCACCCCCCCCCCACACCTGTTAGCCCCGCCCCCTTCCCCCCCACATCTCCCCCCCAGCCCCCACCTCACCCCCCGCGGGGTATAAATAGCGAGACGCGGCACGAGGCGGCCCTGCAGGTTCATCTCCCGCAGCAGAAGGCAGCAGCAGCAGGAAGCAGCAGCAGGAGGCAGCAGGAGGAGGCAGCAGCAGGAGGCAGCAGCAGGAGGCGGCAGCGGCAGGAGGCGGCAGCGGCAGGAGGCGGCAGCGGCAGGAGGAGGCAGCGGCAGGAGGAGGCAGCGGCAGGAGGCGGCAGCGGCAGGAGGCGGCAGCGGCAGGAGGAGGCAGCGGCAGGAGGAGGCAGCGGCAGGAGGCGGCAGCGGCAGGAGGAGGCGGCGGCAGGAGGCGGCGGCGGCAGGAGGCGGCGGCGGCAGGAGGAGACGGCGGCAGGAGGCGGCGGCGGCAGGAGGCGGCGGCGGCAGGAGGCGGCGGCGGCAGGAGGCGGCGGCGGCAGGAGGCGGCGGCGGCAGGAGGCGGCGGCGGCAGGAGGAGGCGGCGGCAGGAGGAGGCGGCGGCAGGAGGAGGCGGCGGCAGGAGGCGGCGGCGGCAGGAGGCGGCGGCGGCAGGAGGCGGCAGCGGCAGGAGGAGACAGCGGCAGGAGGCGGCGGCAGGAGGCGGCGGCAGCAGGAGGCGGCAGCAGGAGGAGGCGGCAGCAGGAGGAGGCAGCAGCAGGAGGCAGCAGCAGCAGCAGGAGGCAGCAGCAGCAGCAGGAGGAGTGTGGAGAGCCGCCATCATCGCCACGTCCGCCGTGTCGTTCAGAGGAGGGAGGAGGAGGAGACTGTGATGGTGGTGATGGTGGTGATGGTGGTGGTGATGGTGATCATGATGATGGCGCCTCGGGGGTTGTTGTTCCCGTCCGGCATCTGCGTCGCCTGTTCTCTCGCTCTCACCGCCTGCGCCCACAGCACCGCGGCCACAGGTGAGAGGGGGGGGGGAGGGTGAGGGGGGGGTGAGAGGGAGGGGAGGGAGGGTGAGGCGGGGAGGGTGAGGGGGGGGTGAGAGGGGGGGGGCGGGGAGGGTGAGGGGGGGGTGAGAGGGGGAGGCGGGGAGGGTGAGGGGGGGGGTGAGAGGGGGGCGGGGAGGGTGAGGGGGGGGTGAGAGGGGGGGGCGGGGAGGGTGAGGCGGGGGGGGGGTGAGAGGGGGGGGAGGGGAGGGAGGGGGGAGGTGAGAGGGAGGGGAGGGTGGCTGAGAGGGGGGGGGCGAGAGGGGGGGTGGGCGAGAGGGGGGGGGGGTGAGAGGGGGGGGGAGGGGAGGTGGGAGGGGAGGTGGGAGGGAGGGAGGGAGGGGGGAGGTGGGCGAGAGGGGGGGGGGCATCGCAGTCTGACGCGTCACGCGAGGGGAGGGGGGGAAGGGCTCGTTGACGGAGCTGTGAGAGAGAAAAATAAAAAAAACAATTTGCTAAACCTTGGCCACAATGTGGACTTGTCTTCATATAAATGAATGCATAGATTTTTGTTCATATGATTATGGTTGTACTTTTTGAATCCCTAATCTCTGCCATTACATACAATGAAACAAGAAATGGTACAAAAAAAGTATAACCAGAGCAATGTAATACAAGACACTATTAGACATTATTGTCAAACATACATAACAAGTCCATCCCATGTGTTGGTGCATTTTTTTAATATTTTATGCACGAAATTAGTTTTAAAATTTAGATTTTTTTGTGTTGGGACCCCCTGGAAAATTCCCCCCCCCCCCCCCCCCCAATGTTGACTCCATGGCTACGGTCAGGTGTAGCAAAACAAGTTTTTGTTCCTGGGTAGTAAGTGTTATTTCCTAATTGCCTATGCCTCCAAAGTACAGACAATGTCTATTCTGCCCCACAAACTTTGCTTTTGTGACCAGGACATTGATATTTTGAAATCGACCTATTGTCAATGAGAAAACGCGCTATCCATTGTGTCATTCCTTCACGCAAAGTCCTGGTGGTCACAGATGCAAAGTTTGTGGGAATAGCCATTTTCTATACGTCTGAGGCATCAGCAATTAGAACTTAACACTTCACTACCCAGCAACATAAACTCGTGTACACATCGTGGATCCATCGCTTCGCTCGCCAGCTGTGTTATGTCGATTGGCATCGGTGCTACGAACCCATCGAATGCTTGGCGGGTGTGAAAGACACACAAAGGGTTTTGCGTCTTCATAAATTTGTTCGTCAACCCAGTAAGCCACGAGCGATGGGGGGTTGGGGGGGGAATTAATTGGAATTGTTAAATCCTTTATATTAAGTTCACTCGCTTGCTTGTGTAGTAAGTATATGGAGGCTTGACGACAGGATCGGAGGCACACTTATTTATTACACCAACACAGTTATTTACAGGTCACTGGGCTACAGGGATTTCTCGACAGCTAACCCCTCTAACCTATACCAATTCCTCCACTACGGGACTAGGGGAGGCTATCTGTCCCAGCTTGGTTAAGCTGGGATCCCGGCTCCCTGAGTCACCAGACCAGCTTCGTCTGGGCTCTCGGGGCCACGCCACCGGCTTGCCCTGGTCGGCCCTTATAAGGACAGCGAGCCAGGGGAGCTCTGGGGCCTACACTAGCTGGTCTTCCGTCTTCTCTGGTTATAGCTGAGTCCCGACTCCCGAGCCTTTCGGCTCATCACCTTTTATAGGACTTGCCCCCAAGGGGGGGGCCCGTGGGGGATACACATGCGGACGTCGGTGCGAGCGCCACCCTTGTGTACGGCCGTAACCCCGCCCCTTGTGTTTGTTGGCCATCCGTGGCCATGCATAATCACACCTCAACATTCGTAGACATGCGCAATTACACCTCTACATCACCCCCCCCTGTACAGCTCGCAGCCGTCCCCGGCTGCAAAAAAAAAATCAGAATAAAGGTGCATCCCTCACAAAAACCCCGTGTGTGCCTCGCGTAATTTTTAACAAGAACAAGAAAACTTCAACAAGAACAACGAGAGGAAGAGAGAGAGAGAGAAAAAAATAACCCGACGCACCCCCCCCGGATAACACCCCAAAACCAACATATATATACACTCCGGACGTCACCTTTCCCATCGTCCGCAAGGCCCCCCAACGGCCGACCTCACAACACCCCTCCCCTTTTGTCCGCAAGGCCCCCCAACGGCCGACCTCACAAAACCCCTCCCCTTTTGTCCGCAAGGCCCCCCAACGGCCGACCTCACAAAAGTCTGCGCGTTTTGGCGCGCGTTCTCGCGGCGGGTCCGTCACAAGGGCCCGTCCCGGCACGCTCAGTGACGGTTGTTGACGGCCCGGGTGCAAGAGGGTCAGGCTCCGCTGCCGAGTGACCCCCGACCCCTCCGGGAGGGGTTGGTGGGCGTGGGCCCGTCACTCCTGTTTCACCTGGGGACGGAACAGTTGGCGTCAGGTTAGGCGAGTGCAGCGACGACGGGGAGTCGGCGACACCCTCACACGTTTGGCCATGCGTGTGTGTGTGTGAACCCCGGGGCGGCGTGACGAATGGTTTTAACCTTGAGGGGTGCACATACCACCGGCGCCTCCCCCATTTGACGCGAACACATTGCGGCCGCAAAACCTGCACGACCTCCACTGGCCCCCGCCACGGCCGTACCAATTTCGACGAGGTTGCCAGCGGCACCTGAGGACAGTGCAACCACGCCCTGTCCCCTGGTACCCATTTGACCACCTGCACCCGCCCCAACCGAAGCCTCTCGTTCGCCTTCTGGCGGAGTTCAGAATTTTGCACGGCCGCTTCCCGCGCCTCAGACAATTGAGCGATGTTAAATTTAACGTGTTCGGACAAATTAGACTTCGCCTGGAGCGCCGAGAGCTTCAGCTGGGTCGCCACAGGAGGGTTAACTTCGCGCCCATACATTAAAAAGAAAGGGGAAAATCCGGTGGCCGCATGGGGAGCCATTCTGTAGGCCTGCAACACACCGGCTATGCGGAGGTCCCAATCCGTCTGGGATACCGACACCTGCTGGGACAGCATGGACGTGATGGTCCGATGCAGCCGTTCCACCATCCCGTCAGTTTGTGGGTGATACGGAGAGGTCCGAACCTTCTCCGTACCCAAGAGGTCGCACACCTCACGTAGGAGTTTACCAGAAAAATTCCTACCCTGGTCAGTAAGCAGCCGTTCCGGAGCACCCTTGTCGAGGACATAGCCCTGGACAAAGGCCTCCGCGATGGCTGCTGCCGACTGGTTCGCCAGGGGCCAGGCCATAGGCCATCTCGTGAAGTATTCAACCCCCGTTAGTAAATACCTATTGCCCCTGGGTGTAGCGGGAAATGGGCCAAGTATGTCCAGAGCGACGAGCTCGTTAACCCTGGAAACTTTTATGGACTGCAGCGGAGGGTTGGACCCCCTAGCAGGTGGCTTCCTCTGCGCGCATTGCGTGCACGACCCCAAGAGGTCCCCCACGTCCTTTTCCATGCCCGGCCAGAAGAAATCTAGCTGGAGCGTGGCAAAGGTCTTATGAACCCCCAAGTGCAGAAGCCGCTCATGAACAGCCCATACCACCTTACCCCTTAAAGCAGCAGGCACCACGAGCCGCTGGCGCCGGGTTTTACCATCCCAGTGCATTAAAAGTCCCTGGAACAACCCCCACGAGTCAACGTTTTCCACCCCCTGGCCAATCCCCCCGGCGCGACGGCGCAGAGCGAGGAGGGAGGTGTCCTCCATTTGGAGGCGACCCCATTCCGCGACTGACAACCCCAGCAACGAATCCCTCCCTTCTTGCTCGATAGGACCCGAAACCGAAGGCGCATCGGCAGCGGCCACGAGGACCGAATCGGTGGTGACGTTCGGAGACCTACAACGCCCCGAACCCAAGAGGCACGCGCACTCCGAAGTGGGTGGCAATCGCGACAGGGCGTCAGCGTTCGTGTGGCGGAGACCCTTACGATATGTGGTGACAAAGTCATAGTCTTGGAGAATCTCCAACCATCGAGACAACTGGCCCGATGGTTGTTGAACCCGCAGGGCGTATTGTAGGGCCGCATGATCTGTACGGACGGTGAACCGCCGACCGTACAGATACGGGCGGTACTGCTGAATGAAATAAACAATCGCCAATAATTCCCGACGGGTAACGCAGTACCGCTGTTCGGCTGGAGACAGTACCCGACTACCGTAAGCCACCACATGCTCTACGCCCCCAATGAGCTGGGACAGCACGCCCCCGATGCCCGTGTTACTTGCATCTGTATCGAGCAAGAAGGGTTGTGAAAAATCCGGGTAATTCAACGGCGGAGCCCCCACCAAAGCATTCCGGAGGGCGCGAAAAGAAGCCTCCTCCTCCGGCCCCCAATGAAACCTGACTCCCTTGGACGTCAAGGCATGCAAAGGTTTCGCAATCGTAGCGAAGTCAGCCACAAATCGCCGATAATACGACGCGAACCCAATGAAACTCCTGACCTCTCCCACAGAGGTGGGAGTCGGCCAGGAGCTGACGCATTCCGTTTTGGCGGGATCAGTGGATATCCCCGAGCGCCCAACAATGTGACCCAAATATCGCACCGATTCGCGGAGTAAATGGCACTTCTGTGGTTTAAATTTCAAATTGGCAGCCCGCATTTTGAGGAAAAACAGCACGCAACCTCTGGAGGTGTTCCTCGAAGGATTTGCTAAAGACGATGACATCGTCTAAGTAAATCAAACACGAATCCCATTGCAACCCTGCCAAGACCAATTCCATTAACCGCTGAAAAGTTGCCGGCGCAGAATGTAAACCCATCGGCAAGCGGTTAAATTGGAAGAGACCCTGCGGTGTCCGAAAAGCAGTCTTAGGTTTTGATTCGTCATCCAGAGGAAGCTGCCAGAATCCAGATAGCAAATCGAGGGTGGAAAAGAATCGCGCCCCCGCCAAGGCATCGAGCGACTCATCCATTCGAGGAAGCGGGTACGCATCTGCCACAGAGATTTTGTTCAGACGCCGAAAGTCGACACAAAACCGCAGTGAGCCGTCGTGTTTTTTTCACCAAAACGATCGGCGCGCCCCACGGGCTATTGGAAGGGGAAATGATATCGGCGGCTAGCATGTCATCAACAGCCGATTTGACATGATCCTTTTCGGCGGGACTCAACCGAAAGGGATTTTGGCGGATTGGCGCGCTGTCACCCGTGTCAATATGGTGTCGCAGCAATTTAGTACAACCAATATCAAATTTGTGTTGACTAAAAACGTCAGCAAATTCGCTCAGAAGAACTCGCAGCTGCGCGCGCTGCGAGTCGGACAGGTCCACTGAACCCGCGCAAAGCGCATCCAGCCAACCGTCATCACAGTCCGAATGCGGTCGCGACGGAGGATCGGTGGATACCTGACCCACGAGTGGTTCCTCATAGGGTACCGGCGTTGCGTGTGCAAGCACGGTCCCTTGAGGAACCACGGCCGTTCGCGATCCCACATTAAGGACTGCAATGAAGGGGTCCCCATCCCCTCTCACCATGGTCTGAGCCGCGAGCAAATCTGGTCCATTTACCCCGGCCCGAGATGGTCCCAACAAGACCCCCCGATCCGCAACCCCTTCATTAAACGGCCGACGCAACCTAAGAGGGACGAGCATCTGAGCCCCCGGAGGCACGCGCACAGTTTTTGTGACGAGCGCCTGCACGGTGGCAAACGCCCGACGCTCCGTGGTGGGGGAAGACAGAAATGTAACGCGTCGGCCCGATGGGAGCTCAATGCACCCTTGGTCAATAAGGATGCGGATGGGCATTTTGGCCAGAAAATCCGTCCCCAACAGGCACGGAACCGCGAGTGAGGAGGAAACCAAAACAGGCCCGGATAATTTAATGTCCCCAATGCAGATAGTGGCGCGGATTTGGCCAATAATGCCAGAGAGCCCCCGTTAGCGGCATAGCACGGCACGTCAACAGGGAGCAAGGGACGACTTTGAACGGGAAGGATGTTATAAATTAAATCAGATATAATGGTCGCCGATGCCCCTGTGTCAATTAAAATCCGCACCTCTACCCCATCAATGTGACCGACCACGACCGATGATCCCGCCGACGCAGCAACGACACGATGGGCGAGCTCCGACCACTGACCCGGTTGGAGCGCCCGCCGCATTACCGAACAATCGCGCGCGACGGATGGGGAATTTGGAGCCCTGTTTAGTTGGGCGCGTGAGTGTGTGTCGGATGTGTGCGTGGGCCAAACGTGTGAGGTGCCGCGACTCGCCGTATTTCTCTGCTGGAGCTTGGGAGGAGACGGCGTGGCGTCCTGACGAGGTGTCGCCCCGCGCTGACGGGGAGCCCGGCATCCTGACGCAACGTGGCCTTGCAGGCCACAGTTGTAGCAGCGTGTGAGCGCCCCCGATGTCCTGGGCTGCTCCTGGCGGCTCGGTCCATTCCGAGCCTGTGGTACTGCCGCTCTCCATTCCCCTCGCCGCTCCACCCCGCAGACCTCCTCCGATGGGAGGGCGGTAGCCGCCATGGCATGGCTGGCCGCCCCCTTTGCCGCCTTTCGACGAAGGGACCGCAAGCCCCCGTGGATGTGGCGCGCGACCAGCAGGGACGACATCTCTGAGTTGTCTTGAGCCAGGACGTTGACGTCCAGCTCATCAGCGAGTAGCAGCAGCTTCTCAGCCACCATGGCATCCACTCCTTCCTCGTCCATCCTTGGGAAAGCAGCCTTCGCTAGAGCCAGGAGAGCAGTCCGGAAGGCCAGAGGTGATTCGTTGGTGCCCCGACGCCGATCGTGGAAAAGCTGCCTGCAGTCCGAAGGCGGCCCATAGACGGCTGACAGCAGCTGCAACGCCAGGTGTAGGGTGGCGCGCTTTTCCCTCGGCGCCGAGGTGAGGGTAGCCAGGGCGTCGTTGTCCAGCATCGCTGGCAGCGCGCGTAGAGCCTCGGCGTCCGTCCAGTTCGCCATCTCCTGATGAGCGATGAACCGTCTCTTGAAGCCGCCCCAGTCTCCGTCTGCGCCTACGAATTCTTTCAGAGGTGGCAGACGCTGCTGCAAGGCGACGTCCGTGGCTGTAGATCGCTCTCCGTCGCTCCCCGCCGATGATACAGTGTGGGCGGGCTGTGCACATGGCATCGCCGGTCGCTCCGATGTTGACGCGCCGGCCGGTGTTGATGATGTCACGGCTTGTGCTTGGCGCTCAGCAGTCACGTGACGCGGGCCGGCCCCGCCGTCCGCTCGCACTGTAGAGATGGCGGGAAATTTAACCGCCAGCCGCGTCGGGGTGGCGGGAAACGTCGCCGCGCGCCGGCTGCTGTCGTCGACCCGCGCTGCCCCTCCAGCCCCCAGCCGCGTGATCTCCTCCAACGCAGCGGCGGCGGCGTAGAGCAGTTCCGCCAGGCGGGAGTGGGCCAGCCGGAGTCCTTCAGCCGACGCATCCCCCCCCTCTTGTCGTAGCGGCACGGGCGTACTTGGCCCCGGCTGCTCCGATCCGACCCCGGCCATCTCTGGTGTTGAATCGGCCGCGGCGTCTTCCATCTCCGACTCCTTGGTACGTGTCGTCCCTCGTGTGTCCATCGTTTGGACGTTTTACTTCTGACACCAGATGTAGTAAGTATATGGAGGCTTGACGACAGGATCGGAGGCACACTTATTTATTACACCAACACAGTTATTTACAGGTCACTGGGCTACAGGGATTTCTCGACAGCTAACCCCTCTAACCTATACCAATTCCTCCACTACGGGACTAGGGGAGGCTATCTGTCCCAGCTTGGTTAAGCTGGGATCCCGGCTCCCTGAGTCACCAGACCAGCTTCGTCTGGGCTCTCGGGGCCACGCCACCGGCTTGCCCTGGTCGGCCCTTATAAGGACAGCGAGCCAGGGGAGCTCTGGGGCCTACACTAGCTGGTCTTCCGTCTTCTCTGGTTATAGCTGAGTCCCGACTCCCGAGCCTTTCGGCTCATCACCTTTTATAGGACTTGCCCCCAAGGGGGGGGCCCGTGGGGGATACACATGCGGACGTCGGTGCGAGCGCCACCCTTGTGTACGGCCGTAACCCCGCCCCTTGTGTTTGTTGGCCATCCGTGGCCATGCATAATCACACCTCAACATTCGTAGACATGCGCAATTACACCTCTACACTTGCTTGCTTACGACCGTGCAAATCTTTCGGTCGTTTTTTAACCCACTTCCCGTGATCCAATCGAGCTGACATTTTGCACACAGACTCGTTGTTGCGTGACAATTTATTTTCCTGAAAAATTTTTTCCTAAATTTTCCAATTTTTAGGAATTTTTTTTTTTCATATTTAATTTAAAATACCAATGTGATAAAAATGAAACTCTTACTCCAGAAAAACAGAAATGAATAATAAAATAAAACCGATGCCACGCATATAAAGGAGATTTATAGTGAAAAACTTTATTTTTACGGGTTAATTTTTACAGGACCAATTTCTGCGGAGTGATTTCTCCTGCTGATTATTAACTGGTTGTGACGAGCTTTTCCGCACGTGCGTGTCGCATTGCCATCTGTCTATCCTCCTCCTCCACCTCCTCCTGTCTGTCTGATGGTTGTCTCGTCTCTGCCTGTGTCTGAAGTCTGTCTGGAGCCTCCGGCGGTCTCTGTCAGTCTCCCGGCCACTCCGTCTGTCTCCCTGTCTGAACGTCTCCATTGCCGCCTTCTCCATTGCCCCCATGCCTGCCTGTCTCTGCTCGCCCAAAGACAAAGATCCCCCGTGTAGCCTCAACAGACTGTTGGGGCAAGTGCTGTTAGCGAGCACCTAATGAAGCCCGGCACGGCACACGAGGGGGTGGGTGGCCAGCACCACGCCTGGCCGCCTTTGTCTCCCCAGTGACAATGTTTACACACCACACCAGGTACTCGTTTGAGGCTGAGTCCACCTAGTGGAGGCCCGGGACCGATTCAGATGATTGTCACTGGTGTTGGCCGTGAGTGGGAATGGAACTCTGTGGCTGGGTTCGTAGTGCAGCTTGCTAATCGCTACACCACCGCTCCCAACACACACACACACACTCATACACACACACACTCAGACACACACTAACCCACTCAGATACACACACACTCATACACACACACACTCATACACACACACACACTAACACACTCAGACACACACACACACACAGACATACACACACAGACACACACACACACACTCAGACACACACACTCATACACACACTAACACACTCAGACACACACACACTAACACACTCAGACACACACACACACTCATATACACACACACACACTCATACACTCAGACACACACACTAACACACTCAGACACACACACAGACATACACACAGACACACAGACACACAAACACACTAACACACTCAGACACACACACGTCCATGCACATCAGCAAATCTTGTGCAGCTTGATTGGGAATTCTGCCAAGGGGCCGCCCATAAATGACATCACGCGATTTTAGACTTTTTTTACCCCCCCCCCCCTTCGTCACTCGGCGTCACAAAAAGTCAGACCCCCCCCCCTCAAATATGACGTCACAAAGCTCTGCCCCCCCCCCCCCAAATAAAACATGCTTCAAATCGCTTTAAACTATTGTCATTGTAGTGCGTATTTTGATGTGACGTCACATTTCTCACCCCCCCCCCCGTCACACAGTCACTTGTCTGATTCATCTTCTTGGTTCTTTCGGTAAAGTCACGTAGAAGGGAAGTAATAAAATAATAAAAATAAAACATAATAAGATAATTCTCACGACGTTTCGGCCACAACGCAAGCAGCCGTCCTCAGGTGGAGAACAGGTCTGTCGAGAAGACAGTCATTCACATCATCATCATTAACATCATCATCATTAACATTAATAATCAACATCATCATCATCAACATCATCAACATCATCAACATCATCATCTACATCTTTTTTTTTTCGATGTAAAGCTTTCGTGACTGCAGGGATTCATTTTCTTGGTTCTTTTGGTAAAGGCACGTAGAATGGAAATAATAAAACAATAAAAAAATAAAAAAATATTTACATATTTTTCACGACGTTTCGGCCACAATGCAAGCAGCAGTCCTCAGGTGGAGAACAGGTCATTCAGACTCTGTCTCCCCGACAGACCTATTCTCCACCTGAGGACGGCTGCTTGCGTTGTGGCCGAAACGTCGTGAGAATTGTATTTTATTATGTTTTATTTATTTTATTTTATTATTTCCATTCTACGTGACTTTACCGAAAGAACCAAGAAGATATGTTCTAGGATGTTTACCCTAACGATGTGGCCGACCGTATTTTAAACATTTTGGTAAACGACGCGTCGTTTTGTGCCTACGTCTTAAAAAAAAAACACCTCTCCAACATCTATCCAACGGAGGGTGTATTGGAGCGTGACTGGATGCGACGTGGCCTGGTGTCGCACGAAACACGCACGAGAGTCGGAGAGCCCCTACCGCCTTAACCATCATCACACGAGACACAACCGCTTTTGAGCAGCCCAAGCGGAGCGAGAAGGCAGAGGCGGCCACGGAGATTGTGATTCATTCTTAACTCTGTGTCGTTTTACGTAACATTTCGATACTTTGCTAGGTTATTTAATTTAGTGTGTTCTTTCTCCCTCTAAGCCTGCGTACTTTACTACGCGTCTCTTCGTACTCATTGACATGTAAATTTTGACTCTAACCCCCTCCCTCTCTCTGCCTCCGCCCCCCCCCCCTGTCTATTTAAGGCCACCCCACAGAGACAATCTCCCTCTCTGTACCTGTGTCACTCTCTCTGTGTATCTTGGTGATATCTGTCTGCTTATATGTCTGTCTATAGTTTTCTGGTTAGATTTTATGTCGCTATTTCACTATACCTGATGATGATTGGTTGTGTTGCAATCGAAACGTCGTAATAAGCTATTATTTAATTTATTATTATTATATCTTTATACGTGACTTTACCGAAAGAACAAAGAATAGTCGTGATTCATCACGAGCACTGTGTGTGCTCGCGTGGAGCGGAGCGAGCGGCGGACAGATTGATAAAAAACATACTGCTCCCGCAGCCGCGGCTGTGTTAATGAGAGACATTCAGCCGCTTGAACATCAAGGAGAAGGGAGCAGTAGCTGTTTAACACGTAGCAGGCTTTCGCGACCAATATTCATAATCAACGTTGTTGGGTTTAGATCGCGTTATTTATAAATGTGTCGTAACCCTCCACCACCCGACACGGCCAATCAGAAACAAACACTGATTACTAATGTAGCATAATCACAATAAAACACATTCCAAATGATTACTAATCTACAACTCGCATCGTAACAATAGCCTGATTACTAATCTAGTATATAATTACAATAACCCCCCTTGAATCTTGGCACCTGATGAGTTAATGAGTTAATGATTACGTCACCCTGCTGCTGCTGCTCTATATAAGAACGGGAGACAGAGCAGAGCCTCACCATTCTGGCGAATTGCCCGATGATGCTGGATGCAATTACCAGCGAAACGTCGTGCTACTCAAATTGTAAATTGTTGTGGTTTCACGCTTCAACACACCGGTGGGCTAAAGCAGTGAACTAATTGTCTTTTGTCAACGTGACACTTTTTTACTGATTGGCCGTGTCGGGTGGTGGAGGGTTACGACACATTTATAAATAACGCGATCTAACCCCCAAAAACGTTGATTATGAGCAGTAGCTGTGTTAGTGAGACATTTAGCCGGTTAATGTGAAGACATTTAACAAGGTAATGTAACTCAGAGAGTCGGAATGGAAGCATCGCAGCCAGTGATGACTTTACCTGGTTAATAACGTCATTACAATGATTGCTCAGTTTGTACCCCCATCTTCTCGGTTCAAATTGTGTCTGTTTCTATATCTGGATGGCTTCATGAACAAATGTTTGCTGATAGCCAATGGGTTTGCAGAGTACCTTCGTCTTGGAGAAATCAATGTCACGTGTGAGCCCACCACAGCGTTAAAACGATGATCGGCCACGGCTGAGGTGTTGGTCCTACCGTGTTTCAGATCCGCCTTGTGTTCGCGAACACGGTCTGAGAAATGTCGCTTAGTTTCCCCAATGTAACTACTGCTGCAGACACAGCTTGGTTTGTAGACGCCGGGGTATTGCGTGTCAGGGATCACATCCTTCACAGATGGGATCAGATCACGAATTGTATGTACTGTACTCTTAGTTTTTTCGGTAAAGTCACCATGTAGGTAAAAAATTAAATAAAAATTAATAAAAATAAAAGAATAAAAATCACGACGTTTCGGAGGCAACACAAGCTTCCGTCTTCAGGCAGAACCGTCACAGCAAAATATCTGTATCAAGTGATACTTGATACAGATATTTTTCATCACTTGATACAGATATTTTTCATCACTTGACACAGATATTTTTCATCACTTGATACAGATATTTTTCATCACTTGATACAGATATTTTCCTGTGACGGCTTCACCTGAAGACGGAGACTTGTGTTGCCTCCGAAACGTCGTGATTTTTATTGCTTTATTTTTATAAATTTTAATTTCTTTTTTCACCTACATGGTGACTTTACCGATAGAACTAAGAGTATGAATCCTTGCAGTCACGAAAGCTTCAAATCTAGAATGTCTGTACTGTGTTGAATCGGACCTGGATCTTGTGTTTGTATGATTAATCACAACAAACATTGCACACAACGGAAATTAATTCCCTCCTCATCCATGTCCCAACTCTGCATTCTGACCCTATCTCCAACTGGCCAATCGTAGCCAATTGCCTCTCCCTTATCCGATTCACCACCGCTCCATCACCCCCCACCGCCCCCCTCTACCCTGCCCACCTCCCCCAGGCCTGCCGACGACCCTGGGCTTGTCGGTGACGGAGACGACGTCGACCAGCGTGACGCTGACATGGGACTTGCTCGGCCCTGACCCTGTCCTCTTCTACGTCATCCAGGTGAGGACGGCTTGCAGCACGCCGAACCATTGGGCATCCTGCTGGTGAAACGTGGTTTCCATGCCGGCCCTGACGCCTGTATGTTTGGAGTTTAGCCCACTGAGCTGTATAGCTCTTTTTCAGAAGTGACCTGGTCACGGATGATAGTTCAGCGAAGTGGCTTGAAATGTATAGCGGCCAAGTGCTCTTGAACGCACGCCGATTCTAAATGTGGAGGGAAAAACCGGAGGACCCGGAGAAAAATCCACGCGACCACCGTGACGGAGACACGCAAATTCCAAATATACAGCAGCAGCAGGCGTCAGGGTCAGGATCGAACCCTCCCTCATTCATAGCAGGCGAGGTAGTTAACATCCGCAGGAAAAAATTCTATTTAAAGCTTTCGTGACTGCAGGGATTCATCTTTCGGTAAAGTCACGTAGAAGGGAAGTAATACAATAATAAAAATAAAACATAAAATACAATTCTCACGACGTTTCGGCCACAACGCAAGCAGCCGTCCTCAGGTGAAGAACAGGTCTGTCGGAAAGTCATTCAGATGCTGTCTTCTCGACAGACCTGTTCTTCACCTGAAGACGGTTGCTTGCGTTGTGGCCGAAACGTCGTGAGAATTATTTTATGATGTTTTATTTTTATTATTTTATTACTTCCATTCTACGTGACTTTACCGAAAGAACCAAGAAGATGAATCCGCAGGAAACTCGATGGTTTCTCAGTTACGATTCCTACATTACCCAGCCAAAAAGTTACCGACTTCATCTTCTGTGCTGCGGGCGCGCGGATACAGCCGTATGCTCGAGTTGCAAAGGCAGTGTGTGTGCGCGCGTGTGTTAGGTATGACCTCCTGCCAGCGGGCGTTCGACACTTCACGTGGTAGCCTCAAGGTGCACTTGGCCTGGCACAAGCGTCGTGGTGACGTCACCGCCACTTAGTGGCGAATGGCGGTTGTTGTTGTTGTTAGGTATGCGGTTGTGGTGGGAAGCGGTAGTGCAGCGGTGCTTATCTTGCTGTGAAATTCGACCCCGGCGCCTGCGCATCTTACGCGGATATAAACGCGTGCGTCGAGCGAGCGATCTCCACCACCGCCCGCCTGCCCCCCAACCCCGCTGTCGCCGCAGTACAAGCTGCAATCGTCGGAGGGCCCCTTCCGGGAGACGGACGCCGTGCCCGACACGCAGCACACGCTCGCGGGCCTGGAGCCCGACTCGATGTACGAGCTGCGGGTGCTGGCGGTGACCGGGATGGGGCGCGGGCCGCCCAGCCCGCCGGCATTGGCGCGCACCGGCGAACAGGCGCCGTCGGGCCCGCCGCGCAACGTGCACGCGTACATGCTGGGCCGCACCCCCATCCTGCTGATAGCGTGGCGCCAGCCCAAGGTGCCCAACGGGGTGATCCGTGGCTACCGCGTCTACTGCGCCGTCGAACCCGTGCGGCCCGAGAGCACCTGGCTGGAGAGCGTCGTCGGCGGCGATGACTTTTTCGCCTTGTTGGGCGGCCTGGCGCCCAACACACCGCACGTGCTTCGCATGCTCGCCTTCACGTCCGCTGGCGACGGGCCCTTGTCCGACAAGATCTACGTCGAGACCACCGTCGCAGGCAAGGAGCACACGTGCGCGCACACGCGGCGTGGCGACGCTAGGGAAAGCAAGCGTCGAAGGGCCGCCGCTTCGAGAAGGAGACGCCCTCTAGAGGGGTAATGGTGGCCAGGTTGTTTGTGATGCTGCCCAGACGGCTTAGAAGAGGGAGGGGGACTTGCACTGGACCCCACTGCACACACGATATGGCACTGACTAACTGCGGTGTATACCTTTAATACTGCTGCGTATGTGTAAACACGAATGTAATCTTGTGAGATGCACGTTAATGAAAACATCCATTTTGCAAAATATCATTGCGGTATGAGGCCCAGAACAGGTTCAAACATTGGTTGGACTTGCCCATGGCTTCAGCTGTCGAACTCGAGATATGGAACCGGTGACCTGGATTTCAAGTGGAGTATGCATATACGTGAAAATGTTTCCACTTTCCTCTGTCTGACCACATGACGAAACTGCAGTGGACACCTACATGGATTGTGCTGATGATGATAAACTCAACATCTTGCCACGGCAGAATCCCTGTACGTCACACACGTTGTTAAATAACAGACATTTGTACGTGATGACTTTTTGTCCCACAGCTCCTCCTGTCCAGCCGGTGAAGCTGACAGCAGAAGCGGTGTCCGAATCGAGCATTCTGTTACGCTGGACCCCTCCGCACCACGGCGCCGTCGCCAGCTACGAGCTCTACGTCCGCCACGGGGGGGACAACAGCAACGACAAGGAGGAGGAGGTGTGTGGGTTGTTCCATCGGCCACACTCACAGGGGGAGGTCCAATCGTCGAGACAACCCCCGTTCATTAGATGCACCTTGAAGGTTGGTGCTGTCGTTGTAGAGACGCGTGGACTTTGCCATCGTACACACACTCACACGGTGTCCTATTGCAGTGGGTACATAATGTGAGAACTTCTTCTTGTTGCGAGGCAACACGATATTGATTCACAATCTGGGTGCAGGTCCCTGACACGAAGGGGTAACGGCCCCTTCCACCCGACACCCACGGAGGTGAACGGCCTCCGGGCTACACGTACGAGTCCTGACCTCTGGTTCCGCTCAGACCCCCCGGCCCTGAGAAGGACGTCGTGAGAGGGGATGCCCCCAGGGTCTCACCACCGACCACACTCCACTCAGACCCCCCGGCCCTGAGAAGGACGTGAGAGGGGGGTCCCCCAGGGTCTCACCACCGACCACACTCCACTCAGACCCCCCGGCCCTGAGAAGGGCAGTAGAGCCTGGAGTCCAGGCTCCTAGTCCAGCCCCTTCTTAGCACCGGTGTGACGACTGAGCCGGACCCTTGAGAGGTCCGGCTTGTGTACTGCTCCGTGGCTTGCTCCGCCCTAGACACGCCCTCCCTCCCAAAACTTCCTGGAAGGTGACATCATCCCCCTGCTTCGTGGCTTGCTCCGCCCTAGACACGCCCTCCCTTCCAGAACTTTCTGGAAGGTGACATCATCCCCCTGCTCCGTGGCTTGCTCCGCCCTAGACACGCCCTCCCTCCCAGAACTTTCTGGAAGGTGACATCACCCCCCTGCTTCGTGGCTTGCTCCGCCCTAGACACGCCCTCCCTTCCAGAACTTCCTGGAAGGTGACATCATCCCCCTGCTTCGTGGCTTGCTCCGCCCTAGACACGCCCTCCCTTCCAGAACTTTCTGGAAGGTGACATCATCCCCCTGCTCCGTGGCTTGCTCCGCCCTAGACACGCCCTCCCTCCCAGAACTTTCTGGAAGGTGACATCATCCCCCTGCTCCGTGGCTTGCTCCGCCCTAGACACGCCCTCCCTTCCAGAACTTTCTGGAAGGTGACATCATCCCCCTGCTCCGTGGCTTGCTCCGCCCTAGACACGCCCTCCCTTCCAGAACTTTCTGGAAGGTGACATCATCCCCCTGCTCCGTGGCTTGCTCCGCCCTAGACACGCCCTCCCTTCCAGAACTTTCTGGAAGGTGACATCATCCCCCTGCTCCGTGGCTTGCTCCGCCCTAGACACGCCCTCCCTCCCAGAACTTTCTGGAAGGTGACATCACCCCCCTGCTTCGTGGCTTGCTCCGCCCTAGACACGCCCTCCCTTCCAGAACTTTCTGGAAGGTGACATCATCCCCCGGTCCCCCCTCCCGGGGTCCCCCATCCCAGGGATTGTCGTCGACTCCCTGGCGTGGTGGCGCTTCTGCCCCATGTTGACGAGAAGGGGCAGCTACCCGCTAACAGAATGGGGAGTGCCGATTAACACATTGTCCTGCGGAGGGAGCTGGTAGGAACGTCGGGTTGCTCGGTCAATGGCCTGCAGGGTCAACGGCGGCGTGGTGTATTCCGCAAATATGCCCGACTGTGAGGGCGGGCACAAGCCGGCGTGAGTAGGTGAAACGTTGAGTTTTATAAGGGCACCACGGGGTGACCAGCCCCTCCCCACCCAGCCCCACCCCATCCACCCCCACCTCGCCCCACCCCACCCAGCCACTCCCCACCCAGCCCCACCCCACCCTCCCCACCCAGCCCCACCCCTCCCACCCCCCCACCCAGCCCCTCCCCACCCAGCCCCACCCCACCCTCCCCACCCAGCCCCACCCCTCCCACCCCCACCCAGCCCCTCCCCACCCCAGCCCCACCCCTGTGGATGAGTCTTGCGATTCGGTGAAGCTCTGATGGGGAAATTGAGGGCTCTGTTATTATCAATTATTTTTACACGGGAGACCACACACTCAAAAGTGCAATTAAGTGAAGACAATAGTGACGACGGCGACGATGATGATAACAACAATGATGATGGTGACGACGACGCCAATGACAATAACGACGACGATTATGATAATGGCAGTGGTGATGATTAAAAGATGTTTGTATGTGAACCCTGTTCGCTAATCGGACAACCCGCTCGTGATGCGGACAATGACGACGACGACGCCGCTGACGATTGACGACAGTGACCGTCGCAACCTCCGCCTTGCCGTTGATCGCTCGCCAGGAGGTGGTGACGCTGGAGCCTTCCGCCGTGACGTTCCTGCTCGAGCGCCTGCAGCCCGACACCGTTCTACCGCTTCCAGCTGTCGGCGCGCTCCCGCGCCGGGCTGGGCCCCGCCACCTTCACGGTCACGGAGCGCACCAAGCAGTCAGGTACGCGCGCGTACCCCCCCACGCCTACGGAGGTTTTAATGTTTTTTTTTTTCACATCATTGGAATTGTAAAGCTCCCGCTTTGCAGCACGAGTCATTGACTAACTTGCGTTTTTCACCCCCTGGGTTATTCACATCCATGTCGCAGCGGTTTCTGATGTTTCTCCCCATTACCCCCCTCGCCCCTGTCACCTCCACCACAATCCAACCCGACCCACAGCCCCCTCGGGCACCCCCACAAAACACGTCGTGCGTCTCCCTGAGCCCCGGCAGCGTGCTGGTCAGCTGGGAGCCGCCGCCACGCACACGGCCGGCACGGCACCATCACGGGCTACACGGTCGCCTAACAGGAAGCTGCCGCACTGGCCAAGGCGCGGCGCACGCACCCCGACGCAGAAGGCTCGGGGAGGGGGGACGACGGGAAGGACGGGGAGGCCGGGGAGGACGGCTCGGGAGGGCGGCCGAGCGGGGTTGGTGGCTGGCGCCAGACGCCGCTGCAGAGCGGAGAGGAGGAGCGTGACGCTGCGGGGCTGAGCGAGCGGGCCCGTACGAGGTGACGGTGCGGGCACACACGGGGTCGGCCGGGGCCCGCGTCGCCGCCCGTCCAGGCGGGCGCACTCGAGGACGGTGCGTAGCCATGGCTCTTGAGAGTTTTCCCTGCTGGTGCTGGTGCCTTGGCAGCTAATGCTTGTGTCTGGCCCGAGTGCTTCTCCGTCGGCTTTCTGCGCTGTCTCTCGCGCTCCTCGCGCCGCCGCCGCCGCTCCCGTTCCGTCTTGTGACCTCGACCGCTCAAAAAATTAACCCGTAAAAACGTTTGTCACTATAAATCCTTTATATGCGTGTCTCTCTCTGTCTGGGTCTCTCTCTGTCTCTGTCTGTCTGTCTGTGTCTCTCGCTGTCT
>NW_026891165.1:0-25435 GCF_015708825.2 Lethenteron reissneri | reverse complement strand
TCTGTAGAACGTGAAGAAACAGTGGCTTCTACATCTGCAGAACATGAAGAAATAGTGGCTTCTACATCTGCAGAACGTGAAGAATCGGTGGCATCTGCAGAACGTGAAGAACCAGTGGCATCTACATCTCTCTCTCTCCCTGTCCCTTTGTCTCTCCCCCTCTCTGCCCCCCCGTCTCCCTCCCTCCCTGCCCCCCCCGTCTCTCCCCCTCTCTGCCCCCCCGTCTCCCTCCCTCTCTGCCCCCCCGTCTCCCCCTCTCTGCCCCCCGTCTCTCCCCCTCTCTGCGCCCCCGTCTCTCTCCCTCCTTCCCAACTGAATCCCCCTAACCTCTCGCTTATAAATCGACGAAGGTTCGGCGCCCTCTGATGTCTCTCTCTCTCTTCCTGTCTTCCCCTCGCCTCCCCTTCTCTTTGCCGATCTCTCGCGACGTCTCTGCCCCTCCCCTCATCTCGCCCCGTCTCTCTCGCTCCGTCCGAACCGGACCCCCCTAGCCTCTGCCTCAAGAACCGTTGAATGAAATTCCTCTGATGGTTGTCTCTCTCTCTCTCTTGCCGTGCTCCCCTCGCCGCCTCGTCTCTGCGTCTCTCGCTCGCCGCGTCTCTGGCCCTCGACTCTTGCTGCGCCGTCTCTCTCTCCCCTCTTCCCCTCCCGCTTCCCGACTCCGCCCCAGTTCCGTGCCCCTCAGGCCGAGCTCCTGCCCCTCGCTGACCTTCATCTGCCCCCCCCTTCGCTGCCCTCCCTCAGACCTCCCGCGGCCCATCCCTTGGCCCCCTCTCGCCTCGCTCCCGCACTTCTTCATGGAAGCTCTTCGTGGGACGCATCTCCTCCGGGCGCCGTTCGGCCTCCTGCAAGCACCTCCTGCACGCACCTCCTGCACGCACCTCCTGCATGCACCTTCTGCACCGCCACTGCCAAAGACAAAGATCCCCCGTATAGCCTCTAACAGACTGTCGGGGGCAAGTGCTGTCAGCGAGTAGCAGCACTTATCAAGGCCGGCACTGTGGCACACGGGGGGGTGGGTCACCACGATGCTTGTGCACACACCACACACACAGTCACACAAACACAGTCACACAACACACACAGTCACACACACAGTCACACACGTCACCACACAGTCACACCACACACACCCCACACACAGTCACACACACACACAGTCACACAACACAGTCACACACCACACACAGTCACACACACACAGTCACACACCACACACAGTCACACATCACACACACACCACACACAGTCACACAAACACAGTCACACACACCACACACAGTCCACACACACCACCCCACACACACACCACACAGTCACACACACCACACACAGTCACACACAGTCACACACACACACACACACACACCACAGTCACACACACCACACACAGTCACACACCACACATAGTCACACACCACACACACCACATACAGTCACACACCCCACACACCACACACAGTCACACACCCCACACACACCCCACACAGTCACACAGTCACACACACCACACAGTCACACACCACACACAGTCACACACCACACACACACACACACACACCACACACAGTCACACACCACACACACCACACACACCACACACACCCCACACACACACCACACAGTCACACACACCACACACAGTCACACACAGTCACACACCACACACACACCACACAGTCACACACACCACACACAGTCACACACCACACACAGTCACACACCACACACCCACATACAGTCACACACCCCACACCCACACACAGTCACACACCCCACACACACACCACACAGTCACACCAGTCACACACACACCACAGTCACACACCACACACAGTCACACACCACACACACCACACACAGTGACACACCACACACACCACACACACCACACACACCACCCACAGTCACACACACACCACACACACCACACACCCACACACACCACACACAGTCACACACACCACACACAGTCACACACCACACACACCACACACCACACACAGTCACACACACACGCACACCACACACACCACACCAGTCACACACACCACACACAGTCACACACACACACCACCACACACACACACAGTCACACACACACCACACACACCACACCACAACACCACACAGTCACACACACCACACACAGTCCACACCCACACGTCACACACCACACACACCACCACACACCACACACACCACACACACCACACCACCACACCACACACACCACACACTCACACACCACACACAGTCACACAAACACAGTCACACACCACACACACACACACCACACACAGTCACACATCACACACACACCACACACAGTCACACAAACACAGTCACACACCCACACATCACACACCACACCACCCCACACACCACCACACAGTCACACACCCACACACAGTCACACACAGTCACACACCACACACACCACACCACAGTCACACACACCACACAGTCACACACCACACATAGTCACACACCACACACACCACATACAGTCACACACCCCACACACCACACACAGTCACACACCCCACACACACCCCACAGTCACACAGTCACACACACCACACAGTCACACACCACACAGTCACACACCACACACACCACACACAGTCACACACACCACACAGTCACACACCACACACACCACACACCCACACACACCCCACACACACACACAGTCACACACACCACACACAGTCACACACAGTCACACACCACACACACACACCACACAGTCACCACACCACACACAGTCACACACCACACACAGTCACACACCCCACACACACCCACACACACAGTCACACAGTCACCACACCACACAGTCACACACCACACACAGTCCACACCACACACACCACACACACACACACCACACACAGTCACACACCACACCACCACACACACCACCACACCCCCACACACACACCACACCACACACACCACACCAGTCACACACAGTCACACACCACACACACACACACAGTCACACACACCACACACAGTCACACACCACACACAGTCACACACCACACACACCACATACAGTCACACACCCCACACCACCACACAGTCACACACCCCACACACACCACACAGTCACACACAGTCACACACACCACACACAGTCACACACCACACACAGTCACACACCACACACACCACACACAGTGACACACCACACACACCACACACACCACACACACCACACACAGTCACACACACACCACACACACCACACACACCACACACACCACACACGTCACACACACCACACACAGTCACCACCCACACACCACCACACCACACACAGTCACACACACCCACGCACACCACACACCCACCACAGTCACACACACCACACACAGTCACACACCACACACACCACACACACCACACACAGTCACACACACACACACCACCACACACACCACACACAGTCACACACCCACACAGTCACCACCACACACGTCACACACCACACACACCACACACACCACACACACCACACACAGTCACACACACACCACACACACCACACACACCACACACAGTCACACACCACACCAGTCACACAAACACAGTCACACACCACACCAGTCACACACCACACACAGTCACACATCACACACACACCACACACAGTCACACAAACACAGTCACACACACCACACACAGTCACACACCACACACACCCCACACACACCACACAGTCACACACACCACACACAGTCACACACAGTCACACACCACACACACACACACCACAGTCACACACACCACACACAGTCACACACCACACATAGTCACACACCACACACACCACATACAGTCACACACCCCACACACCACACACAGTCACACACCCCACACACACCCCACACAGTCACACAGTCACACACACCACACAGTCACACACCACACACAGTCACACACCACACACACCACACACAGTCACACACACCACACACAGTCACACACCACACACACCACACACACCACACACACCCCACACACACACACCACACAGTCACACACACCCACACAGTCACACACAGTCACACACCACACACACACACCACACAGTCACACACACCACACACAGTCACACACCACACACAGTCACACACCACACACACCACATACAGTCACACACCCCACACACACACACAGTCACACACCCCACACACACACCACACAGTCACACACAGTCACACACACCACACACAGTCCACACCACACACAGTCACACACCACACACACCAACACAGTCACACACCACACACACCACACACACCACACACACCACACACAGTCACACACACACCACACACACACACACACCACACACAGTCCACACACACCACACAGTCACACACCACACACACCACACACACCACACAGTCACACACACACCACACACCCACACACACCACACACAGTCACACACACACACAGTCACACACCACACACACCACACACAGTCACACACACACCACACACACCACACACACCACACACAGTCACACACACCACACAGTCACACACCACACACGTCACACACCACACACACCACACACACCACACACCACACACAGTCACACCACACCACACCACCACCCACACCACACACAGTCACACCACCACACAGTCACACACCACACACACCACACACAGTCACACACACCACACACACACACACAGTCACACACACCACACACAGTCACACACACCACACACACCACACACACCACACACATCACACACACACCACACACACCACACACACACACACACAGTCACACACACCACACACAGTCACACACCACACACACCACACAGTCACCACCCCACACAGTCACACACCACACACACACACACCACACACAGTCACACACACACCACACCACCACACACACCACACACAGTCACACACCCACACACAGTCACACACCACACACACCACATACAGTCACACACCACACACACCACAGACACACCACACACAGTCACACACACCACATACAGTCACACACCACACACCACATACAGTCACACACCACACACACCACAGACACACCACACACAGTCACACACCACAACACACACACCACACACACCACACCTAGTCACACACAGTCACACACACCACACACACCACACACAGTCACACACCACACACCACACACAGTCACACCACACACACACCACACACAGTCACACACAGTCACACACCACACACAGTCACACACACACACACACCCACCTTGGAATGAATTGTGCACGTGTACTGCAGCTGCTGATGATGCTGCTACTGCAGCTGCTGCTGGAGAGACGTCGCTGCACCTTCGAAAGAGGCTGCTGCAACTTGCTGAATCCGCCCCCTGTTGAGCTGCACTACTGCAAGTTCAAGTTCATTTATTAGGTATAGAGCCCTGTGAGCCATTCGGCTCTTGAATCGGGTGCAACCGCAACAAACAAAAAACAAAACATGAACAAGAAAACATCTTAAAGTGACTTTGTGACTAAGTGCGAACATAAAATGTGGCAAATGGCGGTTGTTGTTGTTGTGTGTGTCTGTGTGTGTGACTGTGTGTGTGTCTGTGGTGTGTGACTGTGTGTGGTGTGTGTCTGTGTGTGTGTGACTGTGTGTGTGTGTGACTGTGTGTGTGGTGTGACTGTGTGTGTGACTGTGTGTCTGTGTTGTGGTGTGTGTCTGTGTGTGTGACTGTGTGTGTGTGTGTGACTGTGTGGTGTGACTGTGTGTGTCTTGTGTGTGGTGTGTCTGTGTGTGTGTCTGTGTGTGTGGTGTATCTGTGTGTGTGGTGTGTGTCTGTGTGGTGACTGTGTGTGTGTGACTATGTGTGTGACTGTGTGTGTGGTGTGTGTCTGTGTGTGTGACTGTGTGTGTGTGTGACTGTGTGTGTGTGTGTGCACAAGCGTCGTGGTGACGTCACCGCTACTTCAAGTTCAAGTATTAGGTATAGCCCTGTGAGCCATTCGGCTCTTGAATCGGGTACAACCGCAACAAACAAAAACATCTTAAAGTGAATATGTGACTGAGTGCAAACAGAAAATCCAAGAAAAGACAGCAAAATATTGCAGGAAAAAAATCACAGTTACACCAACTCTGTGTGCAAAAATCCAGCAGACAACAAATCGATTAACGAATGAAATCGGCTAACCTCGATATATTATTGGTTCTTTCTGTTATAAAGTCACGTAAATAGAAAAAATTATAATAAAATATTGAAAAAATGGCGGGTTTTGCTTTTCTTATTTTCCATTTTTTTTCTTATTTTTTATTTTCCATCGACGCGATTTTACCAAAAGAACCAAGAATATGAATTCCTGCAGTCACGAAAGTTTAAGTCAAAATTGATCCGCTAACCCGTCAAGGCAAGTGACCTGTTAATCAATTGCTGTTATAACCGTACCGGCTTCAAGTAGCAGCAGAGAGACACGTGACTCCACTGCAGCTCCCACGTGACAGCGTCTGGCCACGCCCAGCGCGGGTCACGTGTCAGGAAGGGGCGGGGCTTAAGCACCACGTGGGCAGAGCCCCCAGGTGTCATTGGCTGTCTGCGTGGTGTCGTCTATGGGTCTCTGTGCGTGAGTCAAGTTCAAGTTCATGTACTAGGTAGAGCCCTGTGAGCCATTCGGTTCTTGAATCGGGTGCAAACTGAAAAAACAAAAAAACATGAACAAAAAAACATCTTAAAGTGACTACGTGCAAAATGAAAAAACAAACAAAAAACTAAAACATGAACAAAAAACATCTTAAAGTGACTACGTGCAAAATGAAAAAACAAACAAAAAACTAAAACATGAACAAAAAACATCTTAAAGTGACTATGTGACTGAGTGCAAACAGAAATCCAAGAAACACAGCAAAAATTGCAGACAAAAGTCACCGTGTACACCAACACTGTGTGCAAACATCCCAGTGGGATGCAAGTCAAACAACCAACAACAACAACCACAAGACAACTTAGATAGTCGATGGGTCTCTATCAGTAATTCTACATTTGAAGCTTTCGTGACTGCCAGGAGTAGGTTTTTTCGGTAAAGTCACGTAGGTAAAAATACAAATAATATAAAAACTAGCAGTCGCCGCCCGCTTCGCGGGCGGTGTGTATATGCTTGGTTGGTGGGGAGTTGAAAGTGGCTGGACACAATAGACATGTTTTGGTGATTGTTTTTGTTATTTTTGTGAGGTTATATGCATTTTTATGAGACGCTCAATCGACAATATTAAAGAATGCAACTTATTCAAATAGAGAATGCAACTTATTCAAATATCTGCCGATACACGATATTCTTCGTGTACACTCCGTCTTCCTCCTCGTCGTGAGGTCCCTCAATAAGCACCTTGATGTTGGATCTTGCCGTGACTCGCGATAGTGTCACGTACAGTTGCCGTGCGAGAAGCATGGCGTTGGTAGATATAATCCCAGGTTGTGAACAGTTTGCCCTTGCGCCTTGTTGATGGTCATCGCGAATGCTGGGACAATGGGGAACTGCATGCGCCGAAGTCGAAATGGGAAGTCCTTCGTGTCCAATTCTCGGCGGATATGGTTGTTCTCAAGCAGCGTCCAAGACCAAGTGTGGGTACTCGGAAAGCTGGGGGAGGTCGTCAAAGTCCGACAGAGCCATCCCACCTGCCGTGAGTAACTCGTGGAGGCTGTTAATGGTCTTGAACTTTACCATTCTTTATTTTCTTTGATGCTGCTAATCCTGCATAATGTACGGGTATAAGTAGTACTAATCACATACCTGCATTTCCCATATCCCTCCCTTTGATGCTGCTAATCGTGCATAATGCACGGGCATAAGTAGTACTAATCACATACCTGCATTTCCCATATCCCCTCCCATTGATGCTGCTAATCCTACATAATGCACTTACACAAGTAGTACTAATCACATACCTGCATTTCCCATATCCCCTCCCTTTGATGCTGCTAATCCTGCATAATGCACGGGCATAAGTAGTACTAATCACATACCTGCATTTCCCATATCCCCTCCCTTTGATGCTGTTAATCCTGCATAATGCACGGGCATAAGTAGTACTAATCACATACCTGCATTTCCCATAAATATGCTAAATTCCTCTTGATATGTAAATTATTTTGTCAAGGCGCCCTTTCCCCCCCTTCGAACCCAGCTTATATATATGCTCCAAGCACGTGTGCTGTTTCATTCAGACGCTGTCGCCTCGACAGACCTGGTTTTCACCTGAGGACGGCTGCTTGCGTTGTGGCCAAAACGTCGTGAGAATGATTTTATATATATTTATTTTTATTATTTTATTTCCCTTCTACGTGACTTTACCGAAAGAACCAAGAAGATTACCATTTCTTCTTTGTTGGTCAGCTGGCGGTACTGGTACTCGTAATCGCGAGCCAATTCGTCGTAGAATTTATCCCAGAGAGCCTTGGTATCTGCTGGCATGGAATACAGCAGAATGGTAGCGAAGAGTAGACGAAGCTGGTACGGCATCTGAAAGAGCGAGGATTCTTCCAGACACGCAACCCATTCGCGATCGCTCTCAAGGTAGCCTGCTCGCATGGCTGCTTCCAGCGGTTTGTTTTATTTATTCGTAACGCACCATCCATATGCGCTCCACCATCCACCATGCCCTTGCATCGCAAAGACACAGCTCCGGTGTGCGTCAGCGTGTGCGCCATCCACAATGACATTGGTCAGCAATTGCACCGTTCCGATCGCACACAGGTTGGCCCCTGCATCCTCCGTCTGTATGTACACACACAGACAGATGCGCTATGGGGCCACCTATTTTTTCTTATATTAAAATGTATTTTGTTGGTGTTTTTACGTTTACGTATTCCCATTGTGTGTTTTACGCATGCATCAGATTTTTGGGTTCCTCACATATGGTATCAGAGGTGTGGGTCACTCCATTTCTCAATCGAACAATACCGGGGATCGTTTCAGTTATGACAGCTTGCAGATAGAAACCTTGCATGATCGTATACTAATAATGACAGAATTTGTACCCCAGTGGAGGGCATCCCCCACCCGGCGCTTCTTACCGGTACTGTGAGACTTAGAAAACCAGACCTCTCCTCCTCCTGAACCGTTCACAATACCCTGTGGTAGTACCATAATCATCTCAATCAAGCGATCACTTTCCAATGCCCATTTTCATCCCGGGAGTTACCCGGGTGGTGTCACACTGTACTCATTGTTTTAGCATGTCGCAAATTCCGATATGGCTTGTGCAACGGCCAAGAGTAACAGCGGCGGGGGGGCTGCAACCTTTTTAGACAGCTTATTACATTTCAAAGTGCATAGGATTGGCACTCCAAAACATCATAAATGTACAGTAACGACAACTGCATCCGTGGCAAACATGATACGCGGACACATGCTGCATATTATGCAACACATGCCCTTACCAGCAGCATGCACAACATCTGAATTACACAACCGAAGTAGACAGCAAGCCGTCCATGGAGACGTGATCAACGTCAATACATAATAATGGTAATAAGCCGGATAAACCGAAAAGTACCCATTGTACCCATCAAACAGTCAGCTGGGTTGCCCCATGGGGTATTGACCCATGGGCGAAACTGTAGGGGGCGCTACGCAACTGGCCGTGGTCCCGGCAGGTGAAGCTGCCAGCTCAGTCCGCTAAGACTTACTGTATAGCGACCCCTGCCTACTCGTAAGGTAAAGTTGTTTGGGGACTCCACTAATCGCAGCACGCAGCACCCATTTTTCCAGAAAAATACGTATATACATAAATATACGTATATAACCGTAACAACCATTCGCACACTTGCATACACACCACACTCACACAGCGCAGGATGTGCGCCCACAGTGCACTGCACCACTGCGGCGCAGACCTTGGCATACCTATGCTATCACACAGCACTTACCTTCTGTGTGATTCTGCTTGTTTGGAAATGGACGAATGACTGACTGACGCGTGCTGCTGCCACAAAGCACGCAGGCCACTTTGAGGCAATTAAATGTAAGGGATAATTAATTAGTCCAATGAGATTGAAGGCAACACCGACAGAATTTCTCGAGCGCTGGTTTGATATGTAGGGCGGGGAACTGTGCAGGGCCACTTTGCACATACTTGTTTCGGCCCAATGAAAGATTAAGCACAGTGGTTTCAAGGGAATGGGCGCAATATTGATGGAGCTGCGTACGAAAGAGTGGTCAGTTTTGTCCACTGGGCCGTCGAACCGAACCCACCAATAATGAACAGATTTTATTGAAAGTTCTGGAATTGAAAATGTATGTGGCTATCTGATTAGTGGAGGGTTTTGGTTGCAGCCGCGGACGTTCTTCGTTGGGGAGATATCGCCACCAGAACGCAGTGTTCGGCGGGTGCAACAGCAACACTGTACCTACAGTAGATTTTGCGTTGCGACCATCACTGTGAAAATGGTGTTGCGTGAAAGTAGGTGCAATTGTTGACCGAAGAGACGCTGTTGTGTGGCAGGTTTATTTATTCATATTTGTCGAATGAAAGTGAGCTGTGGCTTTTTGCCGGCTGTTTATTATTTTTTATCGACGAATCAGAGCTAGCTGTTTGGGCGGGTCCGTGAATAAATTAACGTCCAGATACGCACGCAGACGACCAAACCAGCGTAGTTGTTTAAGATGCAGAACTGCACAAGTTGGTTAAATAACTCACGGCATGTGGAAGCCCTCAGTAGTGGCTTGACTGAAGGCTGTATACGTACATTTGTATACGCTGCTACTCCGTGCTATAATCGTTTACAGTCGATGCAAATTAAATATTATTTATATAAAGACCGATGGAGAGCGCGTTGAGACTTTGGCAAGAGACCTGCGAGTTGACTTTGTTGAAGCCCGAATTATGTATAACACACGTCTATAGGACGGGTTCTAATAATACGCTTTTTAATTGCAGTCCATGTGATATGTGCGGGTGTATTCAAAATTCCACGTGTTATATCCCTCGTTTTTGTAGCTCTTTAATAATTTTGTTTCACGCAACGTGTTAAATGTGAGTGAATCATTCCGGCTCGCTGGTAGACTGGAATAAGCACTTGACTAGGATTTGCTGACTGAAATGAATCTCTGGTTTCGCCCGTCCCTCATTGGAGAAGTCCACAGTGGGAGAAAACACTTATCTATACGTGCTTCAATAACGTTTAAAGTTGAGATGGTGCTCGTCATAAACTAAAATATACTCTATACGTGCCTCAATAACGTTAAGTTGAGATGGGCTCGTCATGAACTAACATGTAACTGACTGTCGCTCAACAGTGCTACGGCTTCAGAAGCGGCTGTCAGCCAGCGGGCTGCGCTGTGGAAAGAAGAAGGTCTGGCTGACCCCCAACGAAACAAACGAGATCGCAAACGCAACTCAAGTAAGGATCGCCACAAGCCACAGCGTCTTAAATTGTGGAAACTGATACTTGGCTCACTTGATACAGCAAATCTACCTGATGACGGAGGACTTGTGTTGCATCTGAACGTCGTGATTTTATTTAATTTTACTTTTATTATTTAAATTTTTTACCTACGTGACTTTAGCGAAAAAAACCTTAGATATGTTAGACATTGACTTGGAAAGACCTTTTATAGTGGTAAAACGGTGTAAAACTAGCCTCTGGTAAATTCCATATGAGAAGGGGTAAAACTACATTTATCAGCTAACTCTTGCCCAACCCACTGTTCTAAACCTCGTTCTATTTTGGTCTTCAGGCAGCAGATCCGCAAGTGATTAAGGATGGCTTGATCATCCGCAAACCGGGTAGCGGTGCACCTCGCGTGCACGCTGCCGCAAGAACCTGGAGGCGCGGCGCAAGGGTCGGCACAGGGCTACGTAAGCGGTCACCCTGGTGCCCCCGCTCACCCTGTGCCGGGCACTCCGTCTCTTCTTAGTGCTCTACATTCTCTCACACCCTAGTGTATGCTTGTAAAGAGCGGTGCCCAATGTTGTCCTCTTGAACAAGCTGCCACCCCGTGTGATAATTTTAATGGTTGGCAGGAGTTTGAAATCTGTGTGCTGTAGGTGGGGGTGCTCTTGAGTGTGTGAACACGAGGGGCGAGGGTTTTAAATAATGCAAGAACCATGTGAGGTAAATGTTGGGTGTTCCCAGGATGCCCCATAGTTTCTTATATTTTATGGTTGCATGAAATCCTGGCTAGCCCTGAACAAATGCAAATATTGATTGGTGTAGCTTTTAGAGTGTAAAAGTGACAAAGTTGTAACGAACCTAGTGGATTTAATTTGCGGAAATAGATTTAAGCATCATAGCACGCCTTTCTAAGGTTTCTATTCTGCTGTCCTGCAGGTAAGCGCAAGGGTACAGCCAACGCCCGTATGCCAGAGAAGCTGGTGTGGATGCGGGCGCATGCGGATTCTGCGCCGTCTCCTGCGCAAGGTACCGTGAGGCCAAGAAGATCGATCGCCCCAATGTGAGTGCCACTCGCAGCCAAATTACATTACAACCACATGATTATTTTTGTTATGTGAATGTATGTGGTTCATGGCCTTGCCATGTTTTATGAATGTAAATTTTAGGTACCACAATCTGTACCTGAAAGTGAAAGGTAATGTAATGGTCAAGAAAAGCGCATTCTGCTGGAGCACATCCACAAGATGAAGGCTGACAAGGCCCGCATAGAAGGTCCTCGCGTAAGTGGCTGTGCGAACCGAGAATTTAGAAGTGTGCACTTTCCTGGCTGTGATATACGGTGTGTTCTCACAATCATGGATTAACATGTGAATATTTTCACTCGCTGTAAACCTAACCCACGTTCTGTCCTGATTGCTTGCTCTGGCAGTGACCAGGCAGAGGCTCACGCTCCAAGACAAGGAAGCACGCAAGCGCCGTGAGGAGCGCCTCCTGGCCAAGAAGGAGGAGGAGAGCTCCAAGAAGTGAGCCTTCCCTGCTGGGGAGGTCAACCGCATCATCAACCTGTATCTTCTTGTCAGTCAATAAACTATGAAATCCCCACACCCCTTGTCTCCTCGTTTGAGTTGAATGCGAGTTTTGTTGTACTGGATGCCATGGTGTAATGGTTATCCCCACTGAACTTGAAATCCAGAGGCCGCTGACAGCTGAACTGAGCACCGAGCATAGTGGTACCCTGGAGATCGAACTTAATTCGTTCCAGAAGGCCATTCGACACCGAATTAATTTTCTCATAAGAATTAATGTTAATGACATTAATTGGTTCCAGACACAAGAAAATCTCTCAAGCATTTTACACGAAGTTACAGTAATTACATTGCATAAAATCAGTACCAAAAAACAAGAAACAGGAATTAAATGAATCAATATATGGAATAACTGCAAATAAAGTTGAGGGCTTGTAGTGAAGGTGGGTGGTGTTTGTTTGGAAGGAGAAGTCCCCTTCCATATAACGTCGGGTAACTGCCCTTCTGGGGTTCTTTCTCTTCTGTGCCTCTTTTCTGCCATGAGTCACTTGAGCTCTTTCTGACTAAAAACTTGCCTAAAGAGGTTTGTTTTCTGCCTGTTTTAGGATGTTTTTGAAAATGACATTGGCTTATCATGAAAAAGATTGCTCACGTTGGTTGGCTACGGGCCTTAATTGGGTGATATTTTTCTAAAAATTCTGTAACTCAACCCATTTTGCACATTTTAGCACTAAAATAAAGGAAATTAATGAAAAAGTTAAGGAACGTGTTTTTTGGGTAACTGCACGGTGAGAGCTACGTGTTAACTGACCCCCTCACACGGTAAAACCTTTGGGCAAAGCGTCATGCACGCTGCCCATACGCGTCTCAGCCGTACAGGTTGTTTCAAGTCACGATTGGCCCGTTCGATCTCCGAATTTCGTTTGGTTTCCGGGGCAAAAATGTTCTGAAATACGTCTGCACACCGATTTGTTAGAGTTTCTGGTGCGTTCGATCTCCGAGGTTTCTACTGTATGAGTACAGAACAGTTGATTGCCAGAGGTCAAGAGTTAGTATTATCTATCTCTTCCACCAGGTGTAGTTACCTTAAAGAGCAGGCCGAGCAAGGACCCCTAGAAGGCCTTTTTAGAGCTCCCTCTAATGGAGCATTTTGGCCACCAGTGGCAAGCAAGACATTTTAGGTTTTCTAGGGCTGTGTACCCCATTGTTGCTGGTTTAGCGTTGAAAAGCTTCAAGAGTATAAAGACTTCCAGGAGGGGTATTGTCAAGTTTTTGCAGTTATGGATGCTATGTAAACATTGCTAGCATTGCTCGTGAATTGGCTCAGATATAAATGCGCGTTAATATGGGATTTTGTTTGAACCCCTTGCAATTGTCTTTATTAATGACGAGGTTGTGCGCTTTGAAGGATTCATGAGATGGGTCGACAACTGGACGTGTGGTACTCTGATCATTGATCTTGTCCTGTGTTCAAGAGTTGACCTGGGCATGTGAAAAACCGGTTCAGGCAAGTGCACTCCAATTGTCTTGAATGACGATGGTGTGATCATTGGAGCAGAGGTCACACGGATTGGAATGTACGCATAACAAATGACATTGAGGTCCAACTGGTAATGAGAAATCAAGCTACCATTCTTCAAGCGGCATTAAGTCTGAAGTTGCCTGAAATTGAAGGTGCTGTATGTTTTGCCAGTGACCCTTCCTGGCCTACACTGAAGCACATCACATCCGGTTTGATCAATGTGCAAAGATTGACTAGAAATTATTGGTTTAAAGCTTTCGTGACTGCAGGAATCCATACTCTGGTTCTTTCGGTAAAGTCACGTATGTAGCAATCAAACATCACGACGTTTCGATCGCAACACAAGCAATTTTTTATTTTACTTACTTGGCTTTACCGAAAGAACCAAAGAGTAGACGTTCTGGGTTTTGTGGGAAAGCCAGTACAGTATCTGGAAATGCCTTCAGTAACCATATTTTATTTTTTCCTACGGCGTACCGTTTAGGAGGTACGTCATGGGGACACCTTGCAAATTACGTATGTCCACTCGTTCGCCTGTTTGCGGTACAAAAGATATGCTGCCTGCTGCACGTAATGGAGTACGCTTTTTTTACCCGAGCTCAATTACCTCTAAGCCCCACCCATGGCAACCTTATGTTTTACACAATGATGTCATGGGACCTTTCATGTCCACTGCAGCATAGCGAAAACATTTTTTTAGGTTTATACATTGACTATTAACGAGGGGAGCCTGTCCGACGGGAAGTGCAGATTTCCAACAACCGGTGGCGTCATGTGACCACCCATCTTGATACAGTGCCAAAGCAAAACGTAAGTAATTTAGGTACTCAAATATGCTTAACGTCAATATTCCATTGCGCCAGCTGCGCTGACCGTATGTGCAGACCTGCGGGTTTAATAAGTCGTGAGTCGGGATGGGAATGAGCTCATAAACCTCCCAACATTTAGATACAAGGAAGAATTGGACAAGATTTGGGTTAATTTGCATATTTTATAAATGCTCTGCGGTCGACACACCACCAAAGTGTTGGGACAGGCATGAGACTGCATTTTGCAGGTATGGATGTTTGGCCATTTGAGTTTAAATGCGTTTCAGCTTGCGCCTTGGGAAGGTGCTCACGTGTTGCGGGGAGTGGTGGTTCAGGCTGAAATGGGTGAATGGCTTTGTGTGCAAACATCACTGGGGATAGGTGTCAGTGTGGTGTGTGGACCCACCGTGCGTGTCGTACCTGCTAACAATCTACATCGGCTGGTTGGGATCTTTACGTTTTGGGGCGTGGCGGTGGCCTCGAGATTTACTGAACCACAACCCAACTGACCAGAGTTTCATTCCGCAGATAACGTCAGTGGCAATTCGTATCACAACCTGGCCTGGCCTTCCTAAGCTTGACTTGGCTTTAAACGAGTATCTCGTGCGGGCATTTCAACATCGGCACGGGAAAGACAGGCAAAGCAGTTCTCGGTTTGAATGTTACAAACGGCACTTGCCGTAACAGTCGACATCTATAGTGGTACCTGGTGTGCATCGTTTTGTGAGGTATGCATATGCGCAATTGTGTACCATGTACACGTGTTGTTTTTTTGGTCTGCCATTGCATACGTTTTAATGTTCATGTGTTTGACGGTGCACGTGTCAAGATGGGCACAAATGCACCATTAATCCTACGTTTCCATTTGCAACGTTACCCCAACATGAGGCGTTCACTTCGTGATCATAGAAAACGTCGGCCACTGGTTCCACATTGCATTGCTCGGGTACATGTTGATATGACCTTCATTTGACTGGTGGGTTGCAGACCGTTTCCTTTGTGCCTTCCTCTTCATGTCCTTGCAAAGTGAGTTGATGGATCGCACCAAACAAATTTACTCGCCCATGTTGCAATGTTGTAACACGAGCACACAGAAAATCAAAGCGCAGTTAATAACGCACCACAACCGCAAGCAAGAACAAAATGTCACAAGGGCTTTTTTGCCAAAAAACCTTAAGTACGCAATCTAGCCTAAAAACCTTTACTATTGGTCGCGAAAGCCAATGTGTTAAACCAAAACACATTGTCCTGCGGAGGGAGCTGGTAGGACGTCGGGTTGCTCGGTCAATGGCCAGAGTCAACAGCGGCGTGGTGTATTCCACAAATATGGCCAACTGAGGGCGGGCACAAGTCGGCGTGAGTAGGTTAAACGTTGAGTTTTATAAGGGCACCACGGGGTGACCAGCCCCTCCCCACCCAGCCCCTCCCCACCCCCCCACCCAGCCCCTCCCTGCACGATGGACGGACACAATAATCCCCTATAGGCTAGTGTAACCAGGTTCCTACCAGTATAACCTTTGGTTCTACCACAACGCGCTGAGGACAAGGTATATAACCTTTATAACTAGGTTAGCGGTCATTAATCATTTTTTTAGCAATGGCTGAATGAGAAAAGTTACGTTTTATAATACAGCTTGACATAATTAAGAAACTACTTTAAAACAATGAAATAAAAATAAGTATTTCAGTAAAGACACATATTTTTAAACCCTGCCGTTTTCTTAAGACGTGTCTTTTAAACTCTTTAACATACAGATCCAATCACTGATATGGCTAGGGTGAACTTTGAAAGTGTGGTTATGGCTCTTATCAAACATTTTAAACAGCTCCAAAGACTTTGACCTGCAGATAAATTTCACTCCTTGTAACATTTCACCCTAGAAACCGATAGAGCTGAAATTCATGGACAGACGTTCAGGGTAGGTACGATTCTCACAATGGTTCAGTTCACGAATCAAGATGAATATTTCAATTACTTTAGGATTCATTTGTTGGAAACCTCAAACCAATGTGACAAGTTGGACACGAGCAATGACATATATTGGCCAGAAAATATATTAATGCATTCGATGAAAAAACCTTTTGAGTTGTTCAACATTCTACCCTGCTTGCAATGTAACTTGGAAAGTGTGTTCTAAAATATTGGAGCTGTGCTAATCCAGACATGCAGATCAGTACTTTAATCTCACACATATTTCACACACAGTTCCCAGCATTGCTTGTGTACACCACCGGGGCAGCTTGGTCAAACTTCTCCTGTCAAGACGACAATTCACAACGTCACCAGCCCATCGAGACATGGCTGCGTTTTGCCAGCGACATCACCACTGCCACTGTGGGTGGATATGGGACTGGCATGAAGCCAGACCTGGCATGACCATGGGTTTTTTTTATTTTCGCCCCCCAATGTCAATCAAAGCAAAGACAGGATTGTAAATCAAATCACATTTTCTCACAAACATCCATCCCATCGCCCCACGTGCACGGTAATGAGCTTACGGATGTTTAAACAAACAAAACAAAAACCCCGACTCATGCGTGCTCAGGCGACCGATGCAAAATGCAGAGAAATTGTGATCGATAAAGTGGCAAGGCCTCACCACGAAGAGGCATTGCATTTGGCAACTACACCCGCCTATCCACGACTTCGTTAACAAAATGCACACGAAACCTATAACGCACAATAAAACCTATAACGCACAATAAACATTACACATAGTGCACACTTTGTGCGATCGTCACGCAAAGCAAGCCCAATCCCAAGCACAACGCAGCCCAACATCCTGGGGCAGCTTCTGCAGCAGCAGCAGCACCAGGCCCGAACGAGGTGTATGACATGGCACACTCGAGAACCAGAGATATGCACTTTGAACAACATCGGGGGTCGGTAAATATCTTTAAGGCAGATTTCTCTCGCTCTCTGTTCGCGATCTTAATCACAGGGGCCGATTCGCTCAACGGAATCGTACGCAGCTGGCTACGAAACCAGAATGGTGATGGTGGTGATGATGATGGTGGTGGTGATTGTGGTGTGATGTGGTGATGATGGTGGTGATTGTGGTGATGATGGTGATGATGATGGTGGTGATGATGGGGTGATGGTGGTGGTGATGGTGGTGATGGTGGTGGTGATGGTGGTGAGATGCTGGTGATGGTGGTGATGGTGGTGATGATGATGGTGGTGATGATGGTGGTGATGATGGTGGTGGTGATGGTGGTGGTGGTGATGGTAGTGATGCTGGTGATGGTAGTGGTTGTGGTAGTGATGGGGTGGTATTGATGATGGTGATGGTGGTGGTAGTGATGGTGGTGATGTGGTGGTAGTGATAGTGGTGATGGTGGTAGTGATGGTGATGATGGTGGTGATGGTGGTGATGATGATGGTGGTGATGGTGTGATGATGAGTTGGTGATGGTGGTGATGATGGTGGTGATGGTGATGATGGTGGTGATGGGGATGATGGTGATGGTGGTGTTAGCGATGGTGGTGATGCTTTTGATGATGATGGTGATGATGGTGGTGATGGTGGTGATGATGGTGGTGATGGTGGTGATGGTGATGATGGTGGTGATGCTTTTGATGATGATGGTGATGATGGTGGTGATGGTGGTGATGATGGTGGTGATGGTGGTGATGGTGATGATGGTGATGGTGGGATGATGATGGTGGTGATGGTGGTGATGATGATGGTGGTAATGGTGGTAGCGATGGTGGTGATGCTATTGATGATGATGGTGATGATGGTGGTGATGGTGGTGATGATGGTGTGATGGTGGTGATGGTGGTGGTGATGATGGTGATGGTGGTGATGATGGTGATGATGGTGGTGATGGTGGTGGTGGTGGTGATGGTGGTGGTGATGGTGGGATGATGGTGGTGGTGGTGATGGTGGGATGGGGTGATGATGGTGGTGATGGTGGTGATGGTGGTGATGGTAATGGTGGTGGTGGTGATGGTGGTGGTGTGATGGTGGTGATGGTGGTGGTGGTGGTGATGATGGTGGTGGTGGGATGTGGTGGTGGTGGTGATGGTGTTGATGGTTGGTGATGGTGATGGTGTTGATGGTTGGTGATGGTGATGGTGGTGATGGTGGTGATGATGGTGGTGATGGTGGTGATGGTGATGGTGGTGATGGTGGTGATGGTGGCAGTGATGGTGGTGGTGGTGGTGGTGGTGATGGTGGTGATGATGGTGGTGTGATGGATGGTGGTGATGGTGGTGATGGTGGTGATGGTGGCGGTGATGGTGGTGGTGGTGGTGATGGTGGTGATGATGATGGTGGTGATGGTGATGGTGGTGGTGATGGTGGTGGTGATGGTGGTTATGGTGATGGTGGTGATGGTGGTGGTGGTGATGGTGGTGATGGTGGTGGTGATTGATTGACCGTGGGACAAATGTTATAGCGGTGTCATAATCGTTATAAAAGGAGGTTTTAAAAGTTGCAACACATTAACAAAAAATTTGAATGGAGGGGAGAATTGGTAACTCGGATAGGCGAGCAATGCCCCGGTCAGAGTGGAATTGGTAGAGCGGATAAGGGCCACAGTTTGATTTGCTCCGCTTAATTAATTGTGTGTACGTGTGTGTGTACGTGTGTGTGTGGTGTGTGTGTACGTGGTGTGTACGTGTGTGTGTGTACGTGTGTGTGTACGTGTGTGTGTACGTGTGTGGTGTGTGTGTGTGTACGTGTGTGTGTACGTGTGTGTGTGTGTGTGTACGTGTGTGTACGTGTGTGTGTGTACGTGTGTGTGTGTACGTGTGTGTACGTGTGGTACGTGTGTGTGTGTACGTGTGTGTGTGTGTACGTGTGTGTGTACGTGTGTGTGTGTGTACGTGTGTGTGTACGTGTGTGGTGTACGTGTGTGTGTGTAGTGTGTGTGTACGTGTGTGTGTACGTGTGTGTGTGTACGTGTGTGGTGTGTACGTGTGTGTACGTGTGTGTGTACATGTGTGTGTGTACGTGTGTACGTGTGTGTGTACGTGTGTGTGTATGTGTGTGTGTGTACGTGTGTGTGTGTACGTGTGTGTGTGTGTGTGTACGTGTGTGTGTACGTGCGTGTGTGTACGTGTGTGTGTGTACGTGTGTGTGTGTGTACGTGTGTGTGTGTGCGTGTGTGTACGTGTGTGTACGTGTGTGTGTACGTGTGTGTGTACGTGTGTGTGTGTACAGGCGGTGAATCAGGTGAGTGGTCAGTGCAGGTAACCTGGATGGGTGTGGTTACCACTGCTAAGGAAGGGTGGTTACCACTGCTAAGGAAGGGTGGTTACCACTGCTAAGGAAGGGTGGTTACCACTGCTAAGGAAGGGTGGTTACCACTGCTAAGGAAGGGTGGTTACCACTGCTAAGGAAGGGTGGTTACCACTGCTAAAGAAGGGTGGTTACCACTGCTAAGGAAGGGTGGTTACCACTGCTAAGGAAGGGTGGTTACCACTGCTAAGGAAGGGTGGTTACCACTGCTAAAGAAGGGTGGTTACCACTGCTAAGGAAGGGTGGTTACCACTGCTAAGGAAGGGTGGTTACCACTGCTAAAGAAGGGTGGTTACCACTGCTAAGGAAGGGTGGTTACCACTGCTAAGGAAGGGGTGGTTACCACTGCTAAGGAAGGGTGGTTACCACTGCTAAGGAAGGGTGGTTACCACTGCTAAGGAAGGGTGGTTCTCGCGGCATCGTGGATGTTGATGTTGGTGGTGCTCCGTACCAAGAGAGAGGCTCTAGTGACGGGCCGGGTGGCCGCGCCTCTACCCCCAGCACCACCCAACCCGTCAGCTGCTGCCCCGTGCTGCTGCTGCTGCCCCGTGCTGCTGCTGCTGCCCACGTGAGGTGCCTCTCCTCCCCGGCAGTCTGTGCAGACTGTGCGTGTGTCTGTGTACAGCTGGGGGGAGCGGCGGTGCAGCGGTTAGCGCTACGCCGCGCTACGAACCCGGCGACACGGGTTCGATTCCCGCTCACGGCCAACACCGGTGACGATGATCTGAACCGGTCCCGGGCCTCCCCTAGGTCGACTCAGCCTCAAAATGAGTACCTGGTGTAGCGGCGGTGTGGAGTAAACATCGCTAGCATGGGGAGAGACCAAGGCGGTCGGGCGTGGTGCTGGCCACCCACCCCCTCGTGTGCTGTGCCGGCCTTCATAGGTGCTGCTACTTGCTACTAACAGCACTTGCCCCTACAGTGCTGCTAGAGGCTACCTGGGGTAGCTTTGTCTGTACGTGGTGTGTGTAGTACATAGACACTGCTGCTGCTACTCGCTACTTACAGCACTTGCCCCTACAGCCCTGCTAGAGGCTACCTGGGGTAGCTTTGCTGTTGCGTGGTGTGTGTAGTACATAGACACTGCTGCTGCTACTCGCTACTAACAGTACTTGCCCCTACAAGCCTGGCTAGAGGCTACCTGGGGTAGCTTTGTCTGTGCGTGGTGTGTGTAGTACATAGACACTGCTGCTGCTACTCGCTACTAACAGCACTTGCCCCTACAGCCCCTGCTAGAGGCTACCTGGGGTAGCTTTGCTCTGTGCGTGGTGTGTGTAGTACATAGACCTGCTGCTACTCGCTACTAACAGCACTTGCCCCTACAGCCCTGCTAGAGGCTACCTGGGGTAGCTTTGTCTGGTGCGTGGTGGTGTGTAGTACATAGACACTGCTGCTGCTACTCGCTACTAACAGCACTTGCCCCTACAGCCCTGCTAGAGGCTACCTGGGGTAGCTTTGTGCGTGGGTGTGTGTAGTACATAGACACCTGCTGCTGCTACTCGCTACTAACAGCACTTGCCCCTACAGCCCTGCTAGAGGCTACCTGGGGTAGCTTTGTCTGTGCGTGGTGTGTGTAGTACATAGACCACTGGATGCTACTCGCTACTAACAGCACTTGCCCCTACAGCCCTGCTAGAGGCTACCTGGGGTAGCTTTGCCTGTGCGGTGGTGTGTGTAGTACATAGACCACTGCTGCTACTCGCTACTAACAAGCACTTGCCCCTACAGCCCTGCTAGAGGCTACCTGGGGTAGCTTTGTCTGTGCGTGGTGTGTGTAGTACATAGACACTGCTGCGGCTACTCGCTACTAACAGCCTTGCCCCTACAGCCCTGCTAGAGGCTACCTGGGGTAGCTTTGTCTGGTGTGGTGTGTGTAGTACATAGACCACTGCGCTGCTGCTACTTCGCTACTTACAGCAATTTCCCCTACAGCCCTGCTAGAGGCTACCTGGCGTAGCTTTGTCTGTGTGTGGTGTGTGTAGTTTTAGACTGATTTCAGGGTGCTGATTCCAAATCTGATCTCAGATTTGCTCTATCACATCTCATTTTTATGCTATCGGCATACCCCATTTTCATTGATTTTACCAGACATTAACTCTGTCACTTATGATTGCAAGTTGTTACGAGTCAGTGACTGCTTTAGTGTTAAAATATGGTGCTGTATGTTTAGGATAGTGTGTTTACAATATCATTTTATGTAGATATCCACATTTATTTAATATTTTTTTTCCGCAGTTTTTATTGAAAATGCAATATTTGATATCTCAAAAACCTGATGTGATAGACAAAAACTGATGCTGGGTTAATCATCATTGGGGTCCTTCTCTCTGGCTGGGTTAATCATTCATTGGGTCCTTCTCTGGCTGGGTTAATCATTCATTGTGGTCCTTCTCTCTGGCTGGGTTAATCATTCATTGGGGTCCTTCTCTCTGGCTGGGTTAATCATTCATTGTGGTCCTTCTCTCTGGCTGGGTTAATCATTCATAGGGGTCCTTTTCTATGGCTGGGTTAATCATTCATTGGGGTCCTTCTCTCTGGCTGGGGTTAGACTGCAGCAGCAGCAATAGCAGTTGGTGTAGCATCCATGTTCTTACACAACACTCCACTCACTCTGAAACACTCCACTCACCCTTCCACACGCCACTGCACTCTCTCTCACCGCCTCGTCTATCTCGCGGGAAAAGAGTGTCGGTGAATCGAACCGATTCCCCCGCCGCCACGATCCACACCCCACCAGCACCATGACCTCCATGGGAGTCGTCTCCGCGCTCCTGCACAGCGGCAGCAGCGGCAGCAGCGGCAGCAGCGGCAGCAGCGGCAGCAGCGGCAGCAGCGGCAGCAGCGCAGCAGCGGCAGCAGCGGCAGCAGCGGCAGCAGCGGCAGCAGCGGCAGCAGCGGCAGCAGCGGCAGCAGCGGCAGCAGCGGCAGCAGCGGCAGCAGCGGCAGCAGCGGCAGCGGCAGCAGCGGCAGCAGCGGCAGCAGCGGCAGCAGCGGCAGCAGCGGCAGCAGCGGCAGCAGCGGCAGCAGCGGCAGCAGCGGCAGCAGCGGCAGCAGCGGCAGCAGCGGCAGCAGCGGCAGCAGCGGCAGCAGCGGCAGCAGCGGCAGCAGCGGCAGCAGCGGCAGCAGCGGCAGCAGCGGCAGGCATCTGGGGTCCCTCCTCGCCGTCTGCATCGCCGCCACCGCCGCCGTCTTAGCGGGGGGGCCGCTCACGAAGGTAACGAGACGGGGGGTGGGGAGAGCTCAAGCATCGCTCTTTGCCAGCTCCGCGTCTTTCTCTCTCCCCTCTCTCCCGTCGCTTCAACTCGTGAGGACCGCGCGCGTGGCCGTGACGCCCATCGTGATGGTGACGGAGCACGTGGCGAGAGAGAGAGGAGAGAGAGACACCGCCAACTTCTGTATATACAGCAGCAGCAGCAGGCATCGTCAGGGTCGGGATCGAACCCACGACCTCCTGTAGACCAGGCAAGGTAGTTGACATCTCATAGCCACCGTGATGATGATGATGAGAGAGACGCAGACTCCAAATATACAGCAGCAGGCATCGTCAGGGTCGGGATTGAACCCACAACCTCCTGTAGACCAGGCAAGGTAGTTAACATCTCATAGCCACCGTGGTGATGAGAGAGAGACGCAGACTCCAAGTACAATAGACTTGGGTGCGGCTATGAGCGAATACTTGGAAATGGTTTGAAGGTATTTGAAGTCGTTGATTGTGTTTCAGCTTTAGTGTTTTAGGTGGTCACTGTAAGTGACGCTTGAAGGATCATGTCTTGACCATGTGGAGAAGCACTCGTGAACTGGGGAACTAGTGTGTGCACGTGTGTACGTGTGTGTACGTGTGTGTACGTGAGTGTGTGTTCACGTGTGTGTGTGTGCTCACGTGTGTGTGTTCACGTGAGTGTGTGTACACGTGTGTGTTCACGTGTGTGTACGTGTGTGTGTGTTCACGTGTGAGTGTACGTGAGTGTGTGTACGTGTGTATGTTCACGTGTGTGTGTGTACGTTTGTGTTCACATGTGTGTACGTGTGTGTTCACGTGTGTGTACGTGTGTGTACATGTGTGTTCACGTGTGTGTGTTCACGTGCGTGTACGTGTGTGTTCACGTGAGTGTTCACGTGTGTACGTGTGTGTGTGTACGTGAGTGTGTGTACGTGTTTGTTCACGTGGGTGTGTGTTCACGTGCGTGTACGTGTGTGTGTTCACGTGTGTGTGTTCACGTGTGAGTGTGTGTACATGTGCGTGTGTTCACGTGTGTGTACGTGTGTGTGTTCACGTGTGTGTTCACATGTGTGTGAGTGGTGTACATGTGTGTGTGTTTACGTGTGAGTGTGTGTACGTGTTTATGTGTTCATGTGTGTGTGTACATGTGTGTACGTGTGTGTGTACGTGTGTGAGTGTACGTCAGTGTTTGTACGTGTGTGTGAGTGTATGTGAGCGTGTGTACATGTGAGTGTTCACGTGTGTACGGTACGTGTGTACGCGTGTGTTCACGAGTGTGTACGTGAGTGTGTGTATTCAAATGTGTGTGTTCACGTGTGTGTACGTGTGTGGTGTGTTCACGTGTGTGTGTACGTGAGTGTGTGTGTTCAAGTGTGTGTTCACGTGTGTGTACGTGTGTGTTCACGTGTGAGTGTGTACGTGTGTGTGTGTTCACGTGTGTGTGTGTGTGTTCACGTGTGTGTGCGTGTGTGTTCAGCGTGTGTACGTGTGTGTGTGTTCACGTGTGTGTGTACATGTGTGTTCACGTGTGTGTGAGTGTGTGTACGTGAGTGTGTGTGTTCACGTGTGTGTACGTGTGTGTGTTCAAGTGTGTGTGTGTTCAAGTGTGTGTGTTCAAGTGTGTGTGTGTGTGTTCACATTGCTTTGCTAGGCATGCTGAGGAGAGGCTTACGGAGCCCCAATGCGGTTTCAGGAAAGGGCGGTCCTGCAC
>NW_026891164.1:0-36207 GCF_015708825.2 Lethenteron reissneri | reverse complement strand
ATGTGTGCTGGAAAATCGTGTGAAGTTTCGTGACGTTCGGACGATATTTGGCGACACTATAATGAGCGTTTTGCCAGCTCCAGGGAATTCGGAGCGAGAGAAACGAGGCCCCGTAACGCACATGAGAGCAATCCCGGCCAATTCTACCGTTTGATGGGGTCTATGTGTAAAAATTTTGACTTTTTTTGGTGCACGAGCAATCTGCTGGGAAAGCGTGTGGAAGTTTCGTGACTTCGGACGATATTTGGCGACACTAAAATGAGCGTTTTGCAAGCTCCAGGGAATTCGGAGCGAGAGAAACGAGGCCCCGTAACGCACATGAGAGCAATCCCGGCCAATTTCTACCGTTTGATGGGGTCTATGTGTAAAAATTTTGACTTTTTTTTGGTGCACGAGCAAATCTGCTGGAAAAGCCTGTGGACGGTTCGTGACGTTCGTACGATATTTGGCGACACAAAAAATTGCGATTTCCCAGCTTCAGGGAATTCGGAGCGAGAGAAACGAGGCCCCGTAACGCACATGAGAGCAATCCCGGCCAATTTCTACCGTTTGATGGGGTCTATGTGTGCTGGAAAAGCGTGTGGAAGTTTCGTGACGTTCGGACGATATTTGGCGACACTATAATGAGCGTTTTGCCAGCTCCAGGGAATTCGGAGCGAGAGAAACGAGGCCCCGTAACGCACATGAGAGCAATCCCGGCCAATTTCTATCGTTTGATGGGGTCTATGTGTAAAAATTTGACTTTTTTTGGTGCACGAGCAAATCTGCTGGAAAAGCCTGTGGACGGTTCGTGACGTTCGTACGATATTTGGCGACACAAAAAATTGCGATTTCCAGCTTCAGGGGAATCGGAGCGAGAGAAACGAGGCCCGTAACGCACATGAGAGCAATCCCGGCCAATTTCTACCGTTTGATGGGGTCTATGTGTGCTGGACAAAAGCGTGTGGAAGTTTCGTGACGTTCGGACGATATTTGGCGACACTATAAATGAGCGATTTGCCAGCTCCAGGGAATTCGGAGCGAGAGAAACGAGGCCCCGTAACGCACATGAGAGCAATCCCGGCCAATTTCTACCGTTTGATGGGGTCTATGTGTAAAAATTTTGACTTTTTTGGTGCACGTGCAAATCTGCTGGAAAAGCCTGTGGACGGTTCGTGACGTTCGTACGATATTTGGCGACACAAAAAATTGCGATTTCCCAGCTTCAGGGAATTCGGAGCGAGAGAAACGAGGCCCCGTAACGCACATGAGAGCAATCCGGCCAATTTCTACCGTTTGATGGGGTCTATGTGTGCTGGAAAAGCGTGTGGAAGTTTCGTGACGTTTCGGACGATATTTGGCGACACTATAATGAGCGTTTTGCCAGCTCCAGGGAATTCGGAGCGAGAGAAACGAGGCCCCGTAACGCACATGAGAGCAATCCCGGCCAATTTCTACCGTTTGATGGGGTCTATGTGTAAAAATTTTGACTTTTTTTGGTGCACGTGCAAATCTGCTGGAAAAGCCTGTGGACGGGTCGTGACGTTCGTACGATATTTGGCGACACAAAAATTGCGATTTCCCAGCTTCAGGGAATTCGGAGCGAGAGAAACGAGGCCCAGTAACGCACATGAGAGCAAAGCCGGCCAATTTCTACCGTTTGATGGGGTCTATGTGTGCTGGAAAAGCGTGTGGAAGTTTCGTGACGTTCGGACGATATTTGGCGACACTATAATGAGCGTTTTGCCAGCTCCAGGGAATTCGGAGCGAGAGAAACGAGGCCCCGTAACGCACATGAGAGCAATCCCGGCCAATTTCTACCGTTTGATGGGGTCTATGTGTAAAAATTTTGACTTTTTTTGGTGCACGAGCAAATCTGCTGGGAAAGCGTGTGGAAGTTCGTGACGTTCGGACGATATTTGGCGACACTAAAATGAGCGTTTTGCCAGCTCCAGGGAATTCGGAGCGAGAGAAACGAGGCCCCGTAACGCACATGAGAGCAATCCCGGCCAATTTCTACCGTTTGATGGGGTCTATGTGTAAAAATTTTGACTTTTTTTGGTGCACGAGCAAATCTGCTGGAAAAGCCTGTGGACGGTTCGTGACGTTCGTACGATATTTGGCGACACAAAAAATTGCGATTTCCCAGCTTCAGGGAATTCGGAGCGAGAGAAACGAGGCCCCGTAACGCACATGAGAGCAATCCCGGCCAATTTCTACCGTTTGATGGGGTCTATGTGTAAAAATTTTGACTTTTTTGGTGCACGAGCAAATCTGCTGGAAAAGCCTGTGGACGGTTCGTGACGTTCGTACGATATTTGGCGACACAAAAAATTGCGATTTCCCAGCTTCAGGGAATTCGGAGCGAGAGAAACGAGGCCCCGTAACGCACATGAGAGCAAACCCGGGCAATTTCTACCGTTTGATGGGGTCTATGTGTGCTGGAAAAGCGTGTGGAAGTTTCGTGACGTTCGGACGATATTTGGCGACACTATAATGAGCGTTTTGCCAGCTCCAGGGAATTCGGAGCGAGAGAAACGAGGCCCCGTAACGCACATGAGAGCAATCCCGGCCAATTTCTACCGTTTGATGGGGTCTATGTGTACAAATTTTGACTTTTTTTGGTGCACGAGCAAATCTGCTGGGAAAGCGTGTGGAAGTTTCGTGACGTTCGGACGATATTTGGCGACACTAAAATGAGCGTTTTGCCAGCTCCAGGGAATTCGGAGCGAGAGAAACGAGGCCCCGTAACGCACATGAGAGCAATCCCGGCCAATTTCTATCGTTTGATGGGGTCTATGTGTAAAAATTTTGACTTTTTTTGGTGCACGAGCAAATCTGCTGGAAAAGCCTGTGGACGGTTCGTGACGTTCGTACGATATTTGGCGACACAAAAAATTGCGATTTCCCAGCTTCAGGGGATTCGGAGCGAGAGAAACGAGGCCCCGTAACGCACATGAGAGCAATCCCGGCCAATTTCTACCGTTTGATTTGGTCTATGTGTGCTGGAAAAGCGTGTGGAAGTTTCGTGACGTTCGGACGATATTTGGCGACACTATAATGAGCGTTTTGCCAGCTCCAGGGAATTCGGAGCGAGAGAAACGAGGCCCCGTAACGCACATGAGAGCAATCCCGGCCAATTTCTACCGTTTGATGGGGTCTATGTGTAAAATTTTGACTTTTTTTGGTGCACGTGCAAATCTGCTGGAAAAGCCTGTGGACGGGTCGTGACGTTCGTACGATATTTGGCGACACAAAAAATTGCGATTTCCCAGCTTCAGGGAATTCGGAGCGAGAGAAACGAGGCCCAGTAACGCACATGAGAGCAAAGCCGGCCAATTTCTACCGTTTGATGGGGTCTATGTGTGCTGGAAAAGCGTGTGGAAGTTTCGTGACGTTCGGACGATATTTGGCGACACTATAATGAGCGTTTTGCCAGCTCCAGGGAATTCGGAGCGAGAGAAACGAGGCCCCGTAACGCACATGAGAGCAATCCCGGCCAATTTCTACCGTTTGATGGGGTCTATGTGTAAAAATTTTGACTTTTTTTGGTGCACGAGCAAATCTGCTGGGAAAGCGTGTGGAAGTTTCGTGACGTTCGGACGATATTTGGCGACACTAAAATGAGCGTTTTGCCAGCTCCAGGGAATTCGGAGCGAGAGAAACGAGGCCCCGTAACGCACATGAGAGCAATCCCGGCCAATTTCTACCGTTTGATGGGGTCTATGTGTAAAAATTTTGACTTTTTTTGGTGCACGAGCAAATCTGCTGGAAAAGCCTGTGGACGGTTCGTGACGTTCGTACGATATTTGGCGACACAAAAAATTGCGATTTCCCAGCTTCAGGGAATTCGGAGCGAGAGAAACGAGGCCCCGTAACGCACATGAGAGCAATCCCGGCCAATTTCTACCGTTTGATGGGGTCTATGTGTGCTGGAAAAGCGTGTGGAAGTTTCGTGACGTTCGGACGATATTTGGCGACACTATAATGAGCGTTTTGCAAGCTCCAGGGAATTCGGAGCGAGAGAAACGAGGCCCCGTAACGCACATGAGAGCAATCCCGGCCAATTTCTACCGTTTGATGGGGTCTATGTGTAAAAATTTTGACTTTTTTTGGTGCACGAGCAAATCTGCTGGAAAAGCCTGTGGACGGTTCGTGACGTTCGTACGATATTTGGCGACACAAAAAATTGCGATTTCCCAGCTTCAGGGAATTCGGAGCGAGAGAAACGAGGCCCCGTAACGCACATGAGAGCAATCCCGGCCAATTTCTACCGTTTGATGGGGTCTATGTGTGCTGGAAAAGCGTGTGGAAGTTTCGTGACGTTCGGACGATATTTGGCGACACTATAATGAGCGTTTTGCAAGCTCCAGGGAATTCGGAGCGAGAGAAACGAGGCCCCGTAACGCACATGAGAGCAATCCCGGCCAATTTCTACCGTTTGATGGGGTCTATGTGTAAAAATTTTGACTTTTTTTGGTGCACGAGCAAATCTGCTGGAAAAGCCTGTGGACGGTTCGTGACGTTCGTACGATATTTGGCGACACAAAAAATTGCGATTTCCCAGCTTCAGGGAATTCGGAGCGAGAGAAACGAGGCCCCGTAACGCACATGAGAGCAATCCCGGCCAATTTCTACCGTTTGATGGGGTCTATGTGTAAAAATTTTGACTTTTTTTGGTGCACGAGCAAATCTGCTGGAAAAGCCTGTGGACGGTTCGTGACGTTCGTACGATATTTGGCGACACAAAAAATTGCGATTTCCCAGCTTCAGGGAATTCGGAGCGAGAGAAACGAGGCCCCGTAACGCACATGAGAGCAACCCGGGCAATTTCTACCGTTTGATGGGGTCTATGTGTGCTGGAAAAGCGTGTGGAAGTTTCGTGACGTTCGGACGATATTTGGCGACACTATAATGAGCGTTTTGCCAGCTCCAGGGAATTCGGAGCGAGAGAAACGAGGCCCCGTAACGCACATGAGAGCAATCCCGGCCAATTTCTACCGTTTGATGGGGTCTATGTGTAACAATTTTGACTTTTTTTGGTGCACGAGCAAATCTGCTGGGAAAGCGTGTGGAAGTTTCGTGACGTTCGGACGATATTTGGCGACACTAAAATGAGCGTTTCGCCAGCTCCAGGGAATTCGGAGCGAGAGAAACGAGGCCCCGTAAAGCACATGAGAGCAATCCCGGCCAATTTCTACCGTTTGATGGGGTCTATGTGTAAAAATTTTGACTTTTTTTGGTGCACGAGCAAATCTGCTGGAAAAGCCTGTGGACGGTTCGTGACGTTCGTACGATATTTGGCGACACTAAAATGAGCGATTTTCCCAGCTCCAGGGAATTCGGAGCGAGAGAAACGAGGCCCCGTAACGCACATGAGAGCAATCCCGGCCAATTTCTACCGTTTGATGGGGTATATGTGTAAAAATTTAGACTTTTTTTGGTGCACGAGCAAATCTGCTGGGAAAGCGTGTGGAAGTTTCGTGACGTTCGGACGATATTTGGCGACACAAAAAATTGCGATTTCCCAGCTTCAGGGAATTCGGAGTGAGATGAAACGAGGCCCCGTAACGCACATGAGAGCAATCCCGGCCAATTTCTACCGTTTGATGGGGTCTATGTGTGCTGGAAAAGCGTGTGGAAGTTTCGTGACGTTCGGACGATATTTGGCGACACTATAATGAGCGTTTTGCCAGCTCCAGGGAATTCGGAGCGAGAGAAACGAGGCCCCGTAACGCATATGAGAGCAATCCCGGCCAATTTCTACCGTTTGATGGGGTCTATGTGTAAAAATTTTGACTTTTTTTGGTGCACGAGCAAATCTGCTGGGAAAGCGTGTGGAAGTTTCGTGACGTTCGGACGATATTTGGCGACACTATAATGAGCGTTTTGCCAGCTCCAGGGAATTCGGAGCGAGAGAAACGAGGCCCCGTAACGCACATGAGAGCAATCCCGGCCAATTTCTACCGTTTGATGGGGTCTATGTGTAACAATTTTGACTTTTTTTGGTGCACGAGCAAATCTGCTGGGAAAGCGTGTTGAAGTTTCGTGACGTTCGGACGATATTTGGCGACACTAAAATGAGCGTTTTGCCAGCTCCAGGGAATTCGGAGCGAGAGAAACGAGGCCCCGTAACGCACATGAGAGCAATCCCGGCCAATTTCTACCGTTTGATGGGGTCTATGTGTAAAAATTTTGACTTTTTTTGGTGCACGAGCAAATCTGCTGGGAAAGCGTGTGGAAGTTTCGTGACGTTCGGACGATATTTGGCGACACTATAATGAGCGTTTTGCCAGCTCCAGGGAATTCGGAGCGAGAGAAACGAGGCCCCGTAACGCACATGAGAGCAATCCCGGCCAATTTCTACCGTTTGATGGGGTCTATGTGTAAAAATTTTGACTTTTTTTGGTGCACGTGCAAAACTGCTGGAAAAGCCTGTGGACGGTTCGTGACGTTCATACGATATTTGACGACACTAAAATTAGCGATTTCCCAGCTCCAGGGAATTCGGAGCGAGAGAAACGAGGCCCCGTAACGCACATGAGAGCAATCCCGGCCAATTTCTACCGTTTGATGGGGTCTATGTGTAAAAATTTTGACTTTTTTTGGTGCACGAGCAAATCTGCTGGAAAAGCCTGTGGACGGTTCGTGACGTTCGTACGATATTTGGCGACACAAAAAATTGCGATTTCCCAGCTTCAGGGAATTCGGAGCGAGAGAAACGAGGCCCCGTAACGCACATGAGAGCAATCCCGGCCAATTTCTACCGTTTGATGGGGTCTATGTGTAAAAATTTTGACTTTTTTTCGTGCACGTGCAAATCTGCTGGAAAGCCTGTGGACGGTTCGTGACGTTCGTACGATATTTGGCGACACAAAAATTGCGATTTCCCAGCTTCAGGGAATTCGGAGCGAGAGAAACGAGGCCCCGTAACGCACATGAGAGCAAACCCGGCCAATTTCTACCGTTTTATGGGGTCTATGTGTGCTGGAAAAGCGTGTGGAAGTTTCGTGACGTTCGGACGATATTTGGCGACACTATAATGAGCGTTTTGCCAGCTCCAGGGAATTCGGAGCGAGAGAAACGAGGCCCCGTAACGCACATGAGAGCAATCCCGGCCAATTTCTACCGTTTGATGGGGTCTATGTGTAAAAATTTTGACTTTTTTTGGTGCACGAACAAATCTGCTGGAAAAGCCTGTGGACGGTTCGTGACGTTCGTACGATATTTGGCGACACTAAAATGAGCGATTTCCCAGCTCCAGGGAATTCGGAGCGAGAGAAACGAGGCCCTGTAACGCACATGAGAGCAATCCCGGCCAATTTCTACCGTTTGATGGGGTCTATGTGTAAAAATTTTGACTTTTTTTGGTGCACGAGCAAATCTGCTGGGAAAGCGTGTGGAAGTTTTGTGACGTTCCGGACAATATTTGGCGACACTATAATGAGCGTTTTGCCAGCTCCAGGGAATTCGGAGTGAGAGAAACGAGGCCCCGTAACGCACATGAGAGCAATCCCGGCCAATTTCTACCGTTTGATGGGGTCTATGTGTAAAAATTTTGACTTTTTTTGGTGCACGAGCAAATCTGCTGGAAAAGCCTGTGGACGGTTCGTGACGTTCGTACGATATTTGGCGACAAAAAATTGCGATTTCCCAGCTTCAGGGAATTCGGAGCGAGAGAAACGAGGCCCCGTAACGCACATGAGAGCAATCCCGGCCAATTTCTACCGTTTGATGGGGTCTATGTGTGCTGGAAAAGCGTGTGGAAGTTTCGTGACGTTCGTACGATATTTGGCGACACTATAATGAGCGTTTTGCCAGCTCCAGGGAATTCGGAGCGAGAGAAACGAGGCCCCGTAACGCACATGAGAGCAATCCCGGCCAATTTCTACCGTTTGATGGGGTCTATGTGTGCTGGAAAAGCGTGTGGAAGTTTCGTGACGTTCGGACGATATTTGGCGACACTGTGGTGCCACAGCGACGGGGCCGCTCTGCCGAGCCAGGGAGCCGCCCGGCTTCCCCCACCGCACTGCCCCCAATCACCCGCCCCACATAAGCACACACCCGCACGCATCCCCCCCCCCCCCCCCCCCCATAGAGCTGGAAGGGAAGGTTACCTGATCGACCGGTTTTTATCCGAGAGACCCTTATCGGGATTAATTCTCACGGTTTCCGGCGATCAGGGAATTGGATGACCTCCCCCGTGCTACGTGGTACCGCGGCGCTGCTGCCGGCCTTAATATGGTGTGGTCGCGGCGTGGGGCATTCGGCCACCGCGGTTGAGGCGCATTTCCCCCCACACACACCCCCACGAGTCGACGGGGCAAGCAGGGGAGGCACGGGACAGCATGAATAGCGGGGTCACAGGGGCTGTTGCGCATAGTCATGGAGGGTTGGGATAATTGCGCTTGAGCGCGCAAGCCCCATTGGTAGGAAGGGTAAGGGAGTAATTAGGATTTACGCCTTGCACGCAGCACACTGATTAGCATATCAACAGCGCCTGGGGACTGCCGTGCGCGGGCTTGGGGTGCACGAGCCCATTGTTCAGCGCAGCATCCCCTTTGGGAGGTAGGGAGGATAAATAGAGGAGCGCAGAGGGGAAATAGCTCCCTTCTCTCCAGGCCAGCGGACCAGACGCAGACTTCCAGCCAGCGACCCGGACGTCCGTGCGACGCATCGAGGTACGCTGTTAGCGCAGAGAGCAGCGAACCTCCGCGGGCACCTAAACAGTGAGTAGGGAGGTGAAGTAGGGTATCGTAAGCCGATAAATAGGGAATAGGTACAGGTTTAGTGGAATAGGCCAGCCTCGTCGACTCACTGATTACACATCAATTCGCAGGTAGCATATAATAAATCATTAATAGCGAAGCGTGGTCTCGCGTGATCTTGTCGTGCAGGTGTGAGCGTGTGGGTGCGCTGTGTGCACCGTGGTTCGCCACGTGAGTGAGCGCTGCGCGGAGCTGAGCGCGCGGGTTGCGTGTGGGAACGCGTGTGGTACTGTGTGTGCGTAAGCTCGCGGCGTGCGTAATAGGCGTACCCCAGGTGCGCGATCATAACGCAAGCGGCCAGCAGACGGCGAGCGCTGCGCAGAGCGGCGCAAGAGTGGGTGTCGCGTGTGTTCACTCCGTGTGTGATACAGGTGCGCGATCATAACTTGCGTAGTTGGTGTGGAGTTGGAGTGCACGGAGCGGCGTGTGTGTGTGTGTGCATACGTTCGTTACATGTCGGATACGGATGCGCATTGGTAACGTGCCGCACAGGGCTATACTGCGAGCACGGCGTTTGATTGACGAGGATGTGCGCACGTATGCTCGCAGCGTGGGAGCGCGGCGCGAGGCCGTAACAGTAGGGGCGTCGCATTCGAATGCCGGCGAAACCGTAGCGAGTAATAGGGAGGTGGGGTAACGTAAACGGAATAGGGGATGCAGGCGGGAGGGACCCCGGGGGCCAACGGCCCCCACAAATTGGTGTCGGAAGCGGTACGGACCCCCGCGTTACCTCACGCTAAAATAAGACTAATATTTACCGGCCGGGGGGCCCCTTCGTGGAAGGCATTCGCCCGCAATCTCTTAGGGGCCAAGGAAATTAATGGATGGACGGACGCGCAGGCAGTACGTCAACTTAATATGAATCTTGATGGGCGGGCAGCCGATTTTGTAGAAGCGTTACCCGCGAGCGCACAGACACAGCTAGAGGAGCTGATGCGCCGACTCGATCAGCGTTTTGGCACGCGTGACGAGGAGGAAGCAAAATCGGCCTTAGAGGCGCGCCGTCGCCAACCTGGCGAAGATCTACGTGATTACGCCGAGGATGTGCGCGAGTTAACAAAGATCGCACGCCCGGGGTACGCAACTGATGTTATTGAGGAACTGGCCGCCGAGAAAATCCAGCGGTACCTGTCTCGCACGGCGTGGTGGCAGCCAGACATGAGCTGCCCACGTCTTCCCTTTAACACCCTTGTCGAGCGCGCACGTAAGTGTGAAAGAATTCACAGCGAACGCGCGCAGCTCCGGGGGCTGGGACGAGAGCGCGCCATTGCGAGCCTGCTCTCGGAAGATGAGGAGGAGGAACAGGAGCTCGCGAGGACGGTAAGGGGCCGGGAAAGAGAGCCACAGAGACCCAGCGAGACGACCCCGGGGTGGGTAGCCGGGTTACAGGCCGGCATGGGAGATATGATAACCCAAGTAGGTGAGAGGGTAACTCAGGTACGCGAGGAAGCAAATAAAAATATGACCAAACTGCAATCCTCCGTTGAGACCATCCGATCCGAGATGGGGGAACTAGACTCCACGGTAGGAGGGCTAACTGGAAGGATAGCGCGACTAGAAGCAGAGTATGAGCAGCAGCGCACTGGGGGAGGAGGGAGTGGGCAGAGAGCCCACTACGGAGCCGCCACCCCTCCCCGGGCGTGTTATGTGTGCGATCGGCGAGGGCATCTCAGGAGGGACTGTCCTCAGGTCGCCCGAGCTAGACAAGAGCTAAGGTCAAACACTAAGGCCCCCCTAGAGAGGGGACCACCGGGGGGTGAAATCCACGTAGCCCCGACACAAACAAGCTGTGAGAATAATGGCGAGCGAGTGATCTCCACACAGGTTCCAGCAACAACGCCCACAGAAACGGTGACTCCCGGCGACTGGCTGCGGGAGCTGGTGGCGGGGATCACGGGGGCCACGTCGCTGGTGGAAGGGGAGGTAAACAGAGTGCGTACCCGAATTCTGCTGGACACGGGGGCGGTGGCCTCGCTCGTGAGTGCAGCGCACTGCAGCGCGATCGGGGTCGACGTGCGCCACCTGCAGGCCCCGGACCGCGCGCTGCACACGGCAAGCGGAGCCGGGATGGGGTTGCTGGGGAAGGTCTCCCTCGAGGTCCGTCTAGGAAACCAGGTGTGCACACAGGAATTCTACGTGTCGAGTGTGTTGTGCCACGAGTGCATTGCAGGAACGGACCTCCTGGAAAAGTTGGGACTTAACGTACAGCCCCGGCAACGATGCGCTACGGTGGAGGGCAGCGGGGAGCGGATTCCGTTCCTAGGACGGGAGCCGAATCGCCCACGCTTCACACCCGTGGCCGCTACGCTGGTGTCGGCCGTCACCATCGGACCTCTCACCGAGATGCTGGTGCCGGTGGCAACATCCCCCACCGACCCCGCGCTCCGACCATCAGGGGAGGTAATGCTAACTCCTCACCCGGAGTTGGCAAAACGGTATGGGGTTGTGGGATCCGCCACGTTGGTAAACGCAGATGGGGACCGATTGTTTATGCGGATGTTTAACCCCCACAATACCCCCGCGATACTGCGACGGCGCACCCCGATAGCCACAGTACACCCCCTGCACGCACGCCACTCTAACGACTCGGTGTTCGCACTCTGGGCTGAGGACCCCGGTCGTCCTGAGGGTGAGCAGGACCTGGCCTGGCGAGTCGGCCCGACTCCCCGAGCCGAGGTCGTTCCCCTGCTCGACGCGTTACATGTACCATGGGCGGACTTACCTAAGGGAGAGGCCGATCGGCTGCGCGAGTTACTGCGGGAGTATGCCGACGTGTTCAGCGAACACGACTCGGACGTGGGTCGGACCGACCTTGTTAAGCATCAAATTGACACCGGTGCAGCCCGACCCATCAAACTCCCTGCGTACCGAGTGGGCGCACCCGAACGCGCCCAAATCAAAGAGGCAGTTGGGGACATGCTTCGCGATAACATAATTCAGCCCTCGGCGAGCCCCTGGTCAGCCCCGGTGGTACTAGTAACGAAAAAGGATGGGTCAACCCGATTCTGCGTCGATTACCGTAAACTAAACGCAGTCACGCTCGGCGATGCCTTCCCCATACCTCGCATCGACGACACCTTCGACAGTCTCGCAGGAGCGCGGTATTTTTCCACCCTCGATCTGGCGTCCGGTTACTGGCAGGTGGAGATGACGGAGGAGGATCGGCCAAAAACAGCATTCACCACCCCGATGGGCCTGTTTGAGTTTCGAGTGTTGCCGTTCGGACTCACTAACGCGCCCGCGACGTTCCAGCGGTTGATGGAGTTGGTGATGCGGGGCTTGCAGTGGGAACAGTGCCTGATTTACTTGGACGATGTGATAGTGTTCAGTAGATCTTTGTCTGAGCATTGGTCCAGGCTTCGAGAGGTGTTCCAGCGGCTGCGAGCGGCTCATCTCAAGCTCAAGCCACGTAAGTGTTACATCGCACAACGCGAGGTGGGGTACCTCGGGCATCGCGTCAGCGAGGCAGGCGTGCGCACCGATCCGGAGAAGGTACGCGCCGTAGTGGAGTGGCCACGGCCAAGGAATCTGACGGAGATCAGATCATTTTTGGGGCTCGCCACCTATTATCGTCGATTTGTAAAGGGATTCAGCGAGATTGCACGCCCCCTCACCCAACTCACCTCCCCTAAGCACCCCTACCAGTGGACGGGGGCCTGCCAGACGGCCTTCACCACTCTCAAAGACCACCTCACCCACGCCCCCACCCTCGCTTTCCCCGATTTTACCACCGATTTTATTTTGGACACCGACGCCTGCAGCAGCGGGCTGGGCGCGGTGTTGTCACAGGTACAGGATGGGGCGGAACGAGTCATCGCGTACGCCAGCCGGACCTTGAGTGGGGCCGAGCTGAACTATTGCGTGACCCGCCAAGAGTTGTACGCCGTGATTTTCGCATGCAAACAGTTCCGACCGTATTTGTACGGCAGGAGATGTCGCGTACGCACTGACCATTATGCTCTGCAGTTTCTTCTTACATTCAAGGAGCCGCGGGGGCAGATGGCCCGGTGGTTGGCGCAGTTGCAGGAGTACAACCTGCAAATCGAGTATCGGGCTGGCCGGACGCATGCAAACGCGGTCGCCTTATCGAGGCGACCCACGGTGTACGCCGAGACGAGGGCGGAGGAGGCCTGCCCGTGTTTCACGGGGGGACGCTGCCGGCAGGCAACGGACCCCCGAGAGGCCGCGGCCACTGACCCCCCCCCAGCGAGGGAGAGTGCAGTGTGCGCCACAGAAACCCTCACAGGTGGCACTGAGGATCCCGTCGACCGCCCGGCAAGCGCGGGACCCGCGGCTCGGGACCCGATCGGACGGATCCAGGAGGACGTCGGCTGCGCCTTCCCGGGCCTAAACGACGAGCAGCTGAGACAGACCCAGCAGCGAGATCCGGATCTGGCGGCAGTGGAGGCGGCACTGCGGGAGGAAAAGAGCGCCCTACCAGGACCCTGGAGCGGTTTGTATGCCCGGTTGTGTGTGCGGAACGGAGTGGTACGGGAGTTAACCGAGGCCGGCCAGCCGGGGGGCATCTGTGTTCCTGCCCAGGTGCGACCCCAGCTGCTACGGCTGGTGCATGACCACCCACTCGGGGGCCATGATGGGGAACGGCGCACCCGGGAGACCCTGCGTCGCCAGTATCTCTGGCCCAAATTGGCACAAGATGTGGCCGCCTGGGTGCAGGGCTGCCGGGCCTGTCAGCAGTGTGGGCAAAAGCCGGCGAGGTACCAGGTACCCCTGAGGCCGTTCCGAGTCAGTCGGACGAATCAGTTGGTCGGAATCGACCTGCAGGGGCCCTTTCCACGATCCCACCGGGGCAACCGATATATTCTCGTAGCGGTGGAATACTTCACCCGCTACCCCGTGGCGGTGGCTATCCCAGATAAAACAGCCCTTGTAGTGGCCCGGGCCTTCGTGGAAAACTATGTACTTAAGTGCGGGATCCCCGAACGAGTCATTACCGACCAGGGTAGTGAATTCGAGGCCGAATTATTTCAGGCGCTGTGCCGAGAGTTCGGGATCCAGAAGGACCGAACCACGGCGTATCACCCCCAGGCGAACGGGATGGTAGAGAGGATGAACCAGACTCTGGCCGGGAAGCTTAAACGCATGGCGGCCGCGAATCAACAGGACTGGGACGAACACCTTCCCTATGCCCTGTTCGCCTACACCACCGCCGTTCACACCTCTACAGGACAGACCCCGTTCCTAATGATGTTTGGTCGCGAGTCTCGCCTGCCCGCAGATCTGCTGTTCGGTGTTCCTCCGCCGCAACGGGAGGAAGGGAGCCACCCCGTGGAGCACTTGCTGGAGACCCTGCGAGGGGCCAGGGGCCGAGCCTGCCCGCACGGAGAGGCCGCGCACCAGCGGCAAGAGCAGGGCGCCCGACCCCGTATGGAGCCCCCCTTCTACACTGCGGGCTCCGAGGTGTGGCTGTACACTCCCCGCGTCGGTGCCGGACAGGTGGGGAAGCTGACCACCTACTGGCGAGGACCCTGGATTGTGAGACGGCAGATCTCACCATGGACGGTGCTGATTCAGGGAGGAGAGAGGGGCCGGGAGATGGTGGTCAACATCCGCCGACTGAAGCCGTGGCGAGCAGCCCCCGAGGGGGGGAGCCCCGCCGTCCAAGTACCCCGAAACCCCGGGGTCCCCCCACCCCCCGTGCCCGGGGGCCTCGCGCAGTACATGGGCCCCACGGAGCCCCGGGCTCCGAGGGGCCCCGGGCGGGGCCGGGGGCGACGAGGACGGCGACCCTTAAACCCCACCGCCTCTGAGTTTGTTCCCCAGCCCGCAGGTGCCAGAGGCCGAGGGGAGCCGTTGGAATGGAGGAGGAGACCCCCGCCGGAGCCCCAGGAGACGGAGCCGCCACCCCCGAGGCCAACCACAAGGGCCGGGCGAATCCCGCGGACCCCGCGGCGATACCTCGTGGGGGCAACCCAGGCGAGGTGCTCAAGTCAACCCGGGACGGGGACTGGCACCCCGGGGGGCTATGTGGTGCCACAGCGACGGGGCCGCTCTGCCGAGCCAGGGAGCCGCCCGGCTTCCCCCACCGCACTGCCCCCAATCACCCGCCCCACATAAGCACACACCCGCACGCATCCCCCCCCCCCCCCCCCCCATAGAGCTGGAAGGGAAGGTTACCTGATCGACCGGTTTTTATCCGAGAGACCCTTATCGGGATTAATTCTCACGGTTTCCGGCGATCAGGGAATTGGATGACCTCCCCCGTGCTACGTGGTACCGCGGCGCTGCTGCCGGCCTTAATATGGTGTGGTCGCGGCGTGGGGCATTCGGCCACCGCGGTTGAGGCGCATTTCCCCCCACACACACCCCCACGAGTCGACGGGGCAAGCAGGGGAGGCACGGGACAGCATGAATAGCGGGGTCACAGGGGCTGTTGCGCATAGTCATGGAGGGTTGGGATAATTGCGCTTGAGCGCGCAAGCCCCATTGGTAGGAAGGGTAAGGGAGTAATTAGGATTTACGCCTTGCACGCAGCACACTGATTAGCATATCAACAGCGCCTGGGGACTGCCGTGCGCGGGCTTGGGGTGCACGAGCCCATTGTTCAGCGCAGCATCCCCTTTGGGAGGTAGGGAGGATAAATAGAGGAGCGCAGAGGGGAAATAGCTCCCTTCTCTCCAGGCCAGCGGACCAGCAGGACTTCCAGCCAGCGACCCGGACGTCCGTGCGACGCATCGAGGTACGCTGTTAGCGCAGAGAGCAGCGAACCTCCGCGGGCACCAAACAGTGAGTGGGGAGGTGAAGTAGGGTATCGTAAGCCGATAAATAGGGAATAGGTACAGGTTTAGTGGAATAGGCCAGCCTCGTCGACTCACTGATTACACATCAATTCGCAGGTAGCATATAATAAATCATTAATAGCGAAGCGTGGTCTCGCGTGATCTTGTCGTGCGGTGTGAGCGTGTGGGTGCGCTGTGTGCACCGTGGTTCGCCACGTGAGTGAGCGCTGCGCGGAGCTGAGCGCGCGGGTTGCGTGTGGGAACGCGTGTGGTACTGTGTGTGCGTAAGCTCGCGGCGTGCGTAATAGGCGTACCCCAGGTGCGCGATCATAACGCAAGCGGCCAGCAGACGGCGAGCGCTGCGCAGAGCGGCGCAAGAGTGGGTGTCGCGTGTGTTCACTCCGTGTGTGATACAGGTGCGCGATCATAACTTGCGTAGTTGGTGTGGAGTTGGAGTGCACGGAGCGGCGTGTGTGTGTGTGTGCATACGTTCGTTACATGTCGGATACGGATGCGCATTGGTAACGTGCCGCACAGGGCTATACTGCGAGCACGGCGTTTGATTGACGAGGATGTGCGCACGTATGCTCGCAGCGTGGGAGCGCGGCGCGAGGCCGTAACAGTAGGGGCGTCGCATTCGAATGCCGGCGAAACCGTAGCGAGTAATAGGGAGGTGGGGTAACGTAAACGGAATAGGGGATGCAGGCGGGAGGGACCCCGGGGGCCAACGGCCCCCACAACACTATAATGAGCGTTTTGCCAGCTCCAGGGAATTCGGAGCGAGAGAAACGAGGCCCCGTAACGCACATGAGAGCAATCCCGGCCAATTTATACCGTTTGATGGGGTCTATGTGTAAAAATTTTGACTTTTTTTGGTGCACGAGCAAATCTGCTTGGAAAGCGTGTGGAAGTTTCGTGACGTTCGGACGATATTTGGCGACACTAAAATGAGCGTTTTGCCAGCTCCAGGGAATTCGGAGCGAGAGAAACGAGGCCCCGTAACGCACATGAGAGCAATCCCGGCCAATTTCTACCGTTTGATGGGGTCTATGTGTAAAAATTTTGACTTTTTTTGGTGCACGAGCAAATCTGCTGGAAAAGCCTGTGGACGGTTCGTGACGTCCGTACGATATTTGGCGACACTAAAATGAGCGATTTCCCAGCTCCAGGGAATTCGGAGCGAGAGAAACGAGGCCCCGTAACGCACATGAGAGCAATCCCGGCCAATTTCTACCGTTTGATGGGGTCTATGTGTAAAAATTTTGACTTTTTTTGGTGCACGAGCAAATCTGCTGGGAAAGCGTGTGGAAGTTTTGTGACGTTCCGGACGATATTTGGCGACACTATAATGAGCGTTTTGCCAGCTCCAGGGAATTCGGAGCGAGAGAAACGAGGCCCCGTAACGCACATGAGAGCAATCCCGGCCAATTTCTACCGTTTGATGGGGTCTATGTGTAAAAATTTTGACTTTTTTTGGTGCACGAGCAAATCTGCTGGAAAAGCCTGTGGACGGTTCGTGACGTTCGTACGATATTTGGCGACAAAAAATTGCGATTTCCCAGCTTCAGGGAATTCGGAGCGAGAGAAACGAGGCCCCGTAACGCACATGAGAGCAATCCCGGCCAATTTCTACCGTTTGATGGGGTCTATGTGTGCTGGAAAAGCGTGTGGAAGTTTCGTGACGTTCGTACGATATTTGGCGACACTATAATGAGCGTTTTGCCAGCTCCAGGGAATTCGGAGCGAGAGAAACGAGGCCCCGTAACGCACATGAGAGCAATCCCGGCCAATTTCTACCGTTTGATGGGGTCTATGTGTGCTGGAAAAGCGTGTGGAAGTTTCGTGACGTTCGGACGATATTTGGCGACACTATAATGAGCGTTTTGCCAGCTCCAGGGAATTCGGAGCGAGAGAAACGAGGCCCCGTAACGCACATGAGAGCAATCCCGGCCAATTTCTACCGTTTGATGGGGTCTATGTGTAAAAATTTTGACTTTTTTTGGTGCACGAGCAAATCTGCTTGGAAAGCGTGTGGAAGTTTCGTGACGTTCGGACGATATTTGGCGACACTAAAATGAGCGTTTTGCCAGCTCCAGGGAATTCGGAGCGAGAGAAACGAGGCCCCGTAACGCACATGAGAGCAATCCCGGCCAATTTCTACCGTTTGATGGGGTCTATGTGTAAAAATTTTGACTTTTTTTGGTGCACGAGCAAATCTGCTGGAAAAGCCTGTGGACGGTTCGTGACGTTCGTACGATATTTGGCGACACAAAAAATTGCGATTTCCCAGCTTCAGGGAATTCGGAGCAAGAGAAACGAGGCCCCGTAACGCACATCAGAGCAATCCCGGCCAATTTCTACCGTTTGATGGGGTCTATGTGTGCTGGAAAAGCGTGTGGAAGTTTCGTGACGTTCGGACGATATTTGGCGACACTATAATGAGCGTTTTGCCAGCTCCAGGGAATTCGGAGCGAGAGTAACGAGGCCCCGTAACGCACATGAGAGCAATCCCGGCCAATTTCTACCGTTTGATGGGGTCTATGTGTGCTGGAAAAGAGTGTGGAAGTTTCGTGACGTTCGGACGATATTTGGCGACACTATAATGAGCGTTTTGCCAGCTCCAGGGAATTCGGAGCGAGAGAAACGAGGCCCCGTAACGCACATGAGAGCAATCCCGGCCAATTTCTACCGGTTGATGGGGTCTATGTGTGCTGGAAAAGCGTGTGGAAGTTTCGTGACGTTCGGACGATATTTTGCGACACTATAATGAGCGTTTTGCCAGCTCCAGGGAATTCGGAGCGAGAGAAACGAGGCCCCGTAACGCACATGAGAGCAATCCCGGCCAATTTCTACCGTTTGATGGGGTCTATGTGTAAAAATTTTGACTTTTTTTGGTGCACGAGCAAATCTGCTGGGAAAGCCTGTGGAAGTTTCGTGACGTTCGGACGATATTTGGCGACACTAAAATGAGCGTTTTGCCAGCTCCAGGGAATTCGGAGCGAGAGAAACGAGGCCCCGTAACGCACATGAGAGCAATCCCGGCCAATTTCTACCGTTTGATGGGGTCTATGTGTAAAAATTTTGACTTTTTTTGGTGCACGAGCAAATCTGCTGGAAAAGCCTGTGGACAGTTCGTGACGTTCGTACGATATTTGGCGACACAAAAAATTGCGATTTCCCAGCTTCAGGGAATTCGGAGCGAGAGGAACGAGGCCCCGTAACGCACATGAGAGCAATCCCGGCCAATTTCTACCGTTTGATGGGATCTATGTGTAAAAATTTTGACTTTTTTTGGTGCACGAGCAAATCTGCTGGGAAAGCGTGTGGAAGTTTCGTGACGTTCGGACGATATTTGGCGACACTAAAATGAGCGTTTTGCCAGCTCCAGGGAATTCGGAGCGAGAGAAACGAGGCCCCGTAACGCACATGAGAGCAATCCCGGCCAATTTCTACCGTTTGATGGGGTCTATGTGTACAAATTTTGACTTTTTTTGGTGCACGAGCAAATCTGCTGGGAAAGCGTGTGGAAGTTTCGTGACGTTCGGACGATATTTGGCGACACTAAAATGAGCGTTTTGCCAGCTCCAGGGAATTCGGAGCGAGAGAAACGAGGCCCCGTAACGCACATGAGAGCAATCCCGGCCAATTTCTACCGTTTGATGGGGTCTATGTGTGCTGGAAAAGCGTGTGGAAGTTTCGTGACGTTCGGACGATATTTGGCGACACTATAATGAGCGTTTTGCCAGCTCCAGGGAATTCGGAGCGAGAGAAACGAGGCCCCGTAACGCACATGAGAGCAATCCCGGCCAATTTCTACCGTTTGATGGGGTCTATGTGTAAAAATTTTGACTTTTTTTGGTGCACGTGCAAATCTGCTGGAAAAGCCTGTGGACGGTTCGTGACGTTCATACGATATTTGACGACACTAAAATGAGCGATTTCCCAGCTCCAGGGAATTCGGAGCGAGAGAAACGAGGCCCCGTAACGCACATGAGAGTGTGGGGGCCGTTGGCCCCTGGGTCCCTCCCGCCTGCATCCCCTATTCCGTTTAGGTTACCCCACCTCCCTATTACCCGCTACGGTTTCGCCGGCATTCGAACGCGACGCCACTACTGTTACAGCCTCGCGCCGCGCTCCCACGCTGCGAGCATACGCGCGCACAGCATCATCAATCAAACGCCACACTCCCCCTCTTTACACCGCTACGTACAGCTCTCGTATACTGCGAGCGGGTGCCCGCCTATAGCCCTGTGCGGCACGTTACCAATGCGCATCCGTATCCGACACGTAACGAACGTATGAGCACTCCCACACACACGCCGCTCCGCGCACTCCAACTCCACTCACGTTATGATCGCGCACCTGTATCACACACAGAGTGAACACACGCGACACCCACTCTCGCGCCGCTCTGCGCAGCGCTCCCCCGAGGCGAGCCGCAGCACTACACTCACCCCTGACTACTCGCGTTATGATCGCGCACCTGTATCGCACCCGGGGTGGACGCACGCACACACACGCAGCTCCCCACGCGACACTCTGCACGACAAGATCACGCGAGACCACGCTTCGCTATTAATGATTTATTATATGCTACCTGCGAATTGATGTTGAATCAGTGAGTCGACGAGGCTGGCCCATTCCACTAAACCTGTACCTATTCCCTATTTATCGGCTTACGATACCCTACTTCACCTCCCCACTTACTGTTTGGTGCCCGCGGAGGTTCGCTGCTCTCTGCGCTAACAGCGCACCTCGATGCGTCGCACGGACGTCCGGGTCGCTGGCTGGAACTGCTCCTGGTCCGCTGGCCTGGAGAGAAGAGCGCGATTTCCCCTCTGCGCTCCTCTATTTATCCTCCCTACCTCAAAGGGGATGCTGCGCTGAACAATGGGCTCGTGCACCCCAAGCCCGTGCACGGCGGTTCCCGGGCGCTGTTGATATGCTAATCAGTGAGCGACGTTGGCGGCGTACATCCTAATTACTCCCTTACCCTTCCTAACAATGGGGCCTGCGCGCTCAAGCGCAATTATCCCAACCCTCCATGACTATGCGCAACAGCCCCTGTGACCCCGCTATTCATGCTGTCCCGTGCCTCCCCTGCTTGCCCTGTCGACCCGTGGGAGTGTGTGTGGGGGGAAATGCGCCTCAACCGCGGTGGCCGAATGCCCCACGCCGCGACCACACCATATTAAGGCCGGCCGCAGAGCCGCGGTGCCACGTAGCACGGGGGAGGTCATCCAATTCCCTGATCGCCGGAAACCGTGAGAATTAATCCCGATAAGGGTCTCTCGGATAAAAACCGGTCGGCCAGGCGACCTCCCCTCGGAGCTCTATGGGGGGGGGGGGAAATGAGTGCGGGTGTGTTCATGTGAGGTGAGGTGAGGGGGACGCGGGGTCGGCTCCGTTGCTTGGTGGTGGCGAGGTCGGGGATTTGGTGCCTGCCGAACGGCTTCGTGGCGGCGGCATCACAAGAGCAATCCCGGCCAATTTCTACCGTTTGATGGGGTCTATGTGTAAAAATTTTGACTTTTTTTGGTGCACGAGCAAATCTGCTGGAAAAGCCTGTGGACGGTTCGTGACGTTCGTACGATATTTGGCGACACAAAAAATTGCGATTTCCCAGCTTCAGGGAATTCGGAGCGAGAGAAACGAGGCCCCGTAACGCACATGAGAGCAATCCCGGCCAATTTCTACCGTTTGATGGGATCTATGTGTAAAAATTTTGACTTTTTTTGGTGCACGAGCAAATCTGCTGGAAAAGCGTGTGGAAGTTTCGTGACGTTCGGACGATATTTGGCGACACTAAAATGAGCGTTTTGCCAGCTCCAGGGAATTCGGAGCGAGAGAAACGAGGCCCCGTAACGCACATGAGAGCAATCCCGTCCAATTTCTACCGTTTGATGGGGTCTATGTGTAAAAATTTTGACTTTTTTTGGTGCACGAGCAAATCTGCTGGGAAAGCGTGTGGAAGTTTCGTGACGTTCGGACGATATTTGGCGACACTAAAATGAGCGTTTTGCCAGCTCCAGGGAATTCGGAGCGAGAGAAACGAGGCCCCGTAACGCACATGAGAGCAATCCCGGCCAATTTCTACCGTTTGATGGGGTCTATGTGTAAAAATTTTGACTTTTTTTGGTGCACGAGCAAATCTGCTGGAAAAGCCTGTGGACGGTTCGTGACGTTCGTACGATATTTGGCGACACAAAAAATTGCGATTTCCCAGCTTCAGGGAATTCGGAGCGAGAGAAACGAGGCCCCGTAACGCACATGAGAGCAATCCCGGCCAATTTCTACCGTTTGATGGGGTCTATGTGTGCTGGAAAAGCGTGTGGAAGTTTCGTGACGTTCGGACGATATTTGGCGACACTATAATGAGCGTTTTGCCAGCTCCAGGGAATTCGGAGCGAGAGAAACGAGGCCCCGTAACGCACATGAGAGCAATCCCGGCCAATTTCTACCGTTTGATGGGGTCTATGTGTAAAAATTTTGACTTTTTTTGGTGCACGTGCAAATCTGCTGGAAAAGCCTGTGGACGGTTCGTGACGTTCATACTGTAATGCGGGCGCGGGCGACCTCCCGGATGTGACGTCACGGAGAGGTGGAGTTAGGTGACGTGGGAGGAAAGGTTAAGGTTCTTAAGGGAGGAGACCGGAAGAGGAAGGCAGAACGAGTGGGACTGGACCAGAGTAAGGCCACGTGGGCAAAGCCAAGGGGTGGCAGCGGCGGCCAGCGGTGGCCAGCTAAGGGAGCAGCCAGCGGAGCTGCGAGAGAAGACAGCGGTGGGGCGGCTGGAGAGAAGGCGGACGAGGAGCTGCGGGGAACACAGCCGGCGAGGCTGTGTGTGAGGGAGAGGCTACGAGAGCGACGAGAGGAGAGAGAGGCTGAGAGAACGACGAGGGGAGAAACTGCAGGAGAGCAGTATCAGTGTCAGTATAGAGTCTTATAGAAGGACAGCCGTGCGGGTTAAGAGAGAAGAACCGAATAAAGGACACCAAGCCAGACATCGTGGTCGAGTCCTTTATTACATTGGTGTCGGAAGTGCAACGGCATGTCGAAACAAGTGAGAAAGAAAAATGTTCCAGCGCCGGCATCGGCTTCTTCGTCCGAAGACGAAGACTTCCCTCCAAACATGGATCCTGCCAGGGTGGTGGAGGAGAGCCCTGCTGAAACGAGTGCGGGGACGGGAGTGGAAGATGTAGCCACAGTGTCAGGGCCGCCGACACCATCAGACGCTGATCGGCGATGGCTGCAGGTGGCTGAGCAACTGGAGACTCTCAAGGACGGCCTGGGCCAATTGTGTCATCTCGTCACCCCAAGCACGGCGACGGAGAGAGCGGAGAGTGCTCCACAGGCCGCCACGGGTTCTTCACTCCCGGCGCCATGGGCCACGCGGCAGGAGGCCGCCATCTTGCGCGTGCCGCGGCGGGAATCCGCCATCTTGACCACGCCGCGATTCGACGCCATTTTGAATTTGCCTCCGGAGGAACCATCGGCGGAGGGCGGAGTGAAGCGAAGTCGGAGTCGCCATCTCACCACGGTCAAGGAATTCGCCATTGGGGGCGACTGGAGCGCTTTCGCCTGCAGATTTTTAGCGGCGGTCCGTTCTGCGAGATGGACCGATGCTGAGGCCTTGGAAGTGTTGCCGACTCTTCTGGACGACGAATCTGTTCGTTTTTTTCGCTCCATTAAGGCCGAGAAGAAGAGGACATTATATGGAGTTTTTCAAGAAATGGCCGACGCCTACGAGCCACCTGACGACGCGCATCGGCGATTCGCTCAACGACAACGAGCGCCCGAGGAGTCGCCTGTGGCGTACAGGGGTGCAGTGCTTGATTTGGCTATGGCCGCGTATCCAGATACAACACCTGACCTGCTCGAGCCTCTCATCTTGGGCAAGATGCTCGAGCTGTCGCGGGATCTTGGGATTCCCATGCCGGTGTGCGGGCATGAGAAGCTCACCTCCCGGGCGGCGGCGAAATGTCTGGATGCACAATTCAACCTACGACGATGGAAACAGGTCACGGCGTGGACAGGGGGGCCCGTCGCGGAGGGTGGCGCTCTGGGTTGGGACCCTACGAAGTCGGTATACGTGCCGGATGAGCGGGGCCCTCAGGAGCTGACGGCCGCCTCGGTGCCATGGTCAGGCCGCGGTGGACCGGCCTCTCGTGCTGCACCGCCGATACGCGGGCGGCGCGATGCAAGGCCTGCGCTTCGGCGCAACGACGCCGATTGCTTCCGCTGCGGACGGAAGGGCCACTACGCGAAGGACTGCTGGGCCCGCATCCCGGGTCCGCCACAACAGGAGGCCTCATTACCGGCCAAGCCGCCCAAGGATCCACCGAAACAGGCAAGTCGGCACGCACCAGACACCCGGCAAGGCTTTACACCTCACCCATCACCTTCGTTGTGCGGTCATAGTGTTGTTGTTAAAGAGGGACCTTCGACGGGGCCTTGTCGCTCTGTGACGCAGTGGCGCAAATTGGCACGGAGGGTTGTTGCGGCCGCTACGGGTTCGTCCACCGTGCCGGGGTCTATACAAGGGGTGGACGTGCGCATTTTGGTCGATTCCGGGGCGTCCGCGACTATTATTTCGGATGTCATTTTTCATCTGTTAGGCATCCCACCCGGGGCCGTGCGTCCGGTTTACGGGTCGTGCGTCGCTGCGAACGGGGGTAGTATGGGCATCGTGGGCCAGGTGGACGCTAAAATATCTATTGGGGATGTGTCGGCCTCGGGCGTTGTGTTGATTTCAAGATCCTTGGCAGTTCCCTGTTTATTGGGCACTGATTTTCTGGCTAAGATGCCTATTTTGATCAAAATTAATGAGAATTGTATTGAACTGCCGGGTGGCCGTCAAATTTCGTTTCTGCCGTCGCCCTGGGGGCGACCTGCTTCGGCCGTACAAGTGCAGGCGCTATCCGTGGCATCTGTTGATATTCCACCTGGTTCACAGATGCTTATTCCCCTGCGGTATCGGAAGCCCCTGCCTGGTCGGCTGGGAGCGGTTGGGATCTTGTTGTCACCTTCAGCCTCGATAACGGCCGGATCGGCGCTGGTCGGAGCGCAGACCATCGTCCGGCCAGATCAATTACCGTTTTTGCAGGTGCTCAATGCGGGTACGGAAAATGTCTGTGTCCCAGCCGGCACGGTTGTGGCACATGCCACCACGGCATTTACGGCTCACGATTGTTCGCATAGCCAGGGAGTGGTTGCTGGTGTTTCCGAGCCTGTGGCTTCGGATGACCGCTGGATTGCTAGCTTATGTGACGGAAATTCTTCCCTGTCTGTGGATCAACGGGGTGCGCTTCATAAATTGTTATTGACGTATTCCGATGTGTTCAGCTCCAATGATTTGGATTTGGGACGCACCTCATTGCTTCACCATCACATTGCTACAGGCGACGCTGCCCCTATTCGGTTGAATTCGCACCGAATGAGTCCGGCCGAGCGAGAACACGTTCGGGGGGCAGTGGAGGATATGTTGGCTGCGGATATTATATCGCCGTCGAACAGCCCATGGGGCGCGCCTGTGGTTTTGGTTAAGAAAAAGGATGGCAAATTGCGATTCTGTGTTGACTTTCGAAAATTGAATAAGATATCGGTGGCAGATGCGTATCCCCTGCCGCGTATGGACGACTCCCTCGACGCATTGTCGGGGGCTAAGTATTTCTCTACACTGGACCTCTCTTCGGGATTTTGGCAGCTTCCCCTTGACGAGCCCTCACGGGAGAAGACCGCATTCCGTACGCCGCAGGGGTTGTTTCAATTTAACTGCCTTCCGATGGGGCTGAATGCGGCCCCTGCCACATTTCAAAGGCTCATGGAACTCGTTTTGACGGGGTTGCAGTGGGAGACATGTCTCATATATTTGGACGATATCATCGTCTTCAGCCGCACATTTGATGAACATTTAAGGCGGCTGGAGACGGTGTTCGCGAGGATGCGCTCCGCGAACTTGAAATTTAAACCAAAGAAATGTCACCTACTGCAACGGTCCGTCCGTTATTTGGGGCACATCGTGAGTGCTGAGGGGGTGTCTACGGACCCGGAAAAAACGGCGTGCGTCCGAGATTGGCCGACTCCGGTCACCGTGGGGGATGTACGTCGCTTTCTGGGATTTGCCTCGTATTATCGAAGATTTGTACCGAATTTTGCGACCATCGCGAGGCCCTTGCACCTCCTTACGGGTAAGGGACGTAAGTTTGCGTGGGGACCGCCGGAAGAGGCGGCCTTTCAGAGTCTGCGTAATCTGTTGGCTACCGCCCCAACATTGGATTATCCGGATTTCAATCAACCGTTCATTCTTGATACGGATGCGAGCGACACAGGTATTGGCGCGGTGTTGTCTCAGTCTAAAGGGGGCGTAGAGCGCGTCGTTGCGTATGGTAGCCGGGTCCTGTCGCCCGCGGAAACACGCTACTGTGTCACTCGCAGGGAACTCTTAGCCGTTGTTTTTTTCCTACGTCAGTTTCGACCGTACCTGTACGGCCGTTCCTTTATCGTACGTACGGATCATGCGGCCTTGCAATATGCCCTTAAAATGGATCAACCTTCCGGCCAGCTGTCGCGTTGGTTGGACACGCTGCAAGAATTTTCATTTCAAATTCACCATCGTAAAGGGGTGCGCCATGCGAACGCAGACGCACTTTCTAGGTTGCCGCAGCGCTCCCCTTGCAAATGTGCGTCGGGGACGCAGAGATGTGCGCCCAGCCTACCCCCCCCTCAGCCGGTGGTATTGGCTGTGGAGAAGTCGGATGCTACTGTGGAACCGGGGCCGACTGATGGGGTTTTGAATCTGCCACGGTCTGTTTGGATAAGGGAGCAAATGATGGATGAGTCGTTAGTGTCCTTGCGGAAGCGATCCAAAGTGGAGGTTGGGGGTCCGGTTACGGAGGGTGCGCCGGAAACCGCGGTCCGAGATGGTCTGCTTATGTGGAGGGAAAGTCTCCAGGAACACTGGCGTCTAGTGGTGCCTGCGTCCCTCCGATACGAGTTGATTAGAACTCTCCATTGTGACACGCTATTACATCTGGGTGTGCAGAAGACCTTGTTGACGTTGCAACGTCATTATTTTTGGCACGGCATGTCGACGGATGTCGTGGGGCACGTCCGCGCGTGCCCTGACTGTGCCCGGCGTAAGCCTCCTAAACATCCTTATGTGCCACCCTTACAGTCAATTCGGGTGTCTCGGGTCAATGAATTGGTGGCACTGGACATTTTGGGACCTTTCCCACCTTCGGCGAGGGGTAATAAATATTTGCTGGTCGGGGTTGAGTACCTCTCCCGTTGGCCGATGGCCTGGCCGTTGCCCGATCAATCGGCCGCGGCCATTACCGACGCCTTTTTGTTCGGATATGTTATGGACAAGGGTGCGCCGGAGAGACTCCTTACGGATCAGGGCCGAAATTTTTCTTCGAAATTATTGGCGGAAGTATGCGCGGGCCTAGGGACTAAGAAGGTCCGGACATCCCCATACCATCCGCAAACGGATGGTATGGTTGAGCGGCTAAACCGGACATTGTCTGCCATGCTGTGCCACACGGTGAGTGAGCAACAATCGGATTGGGACCTGCACATCCCGGGGGTGCTTTCGGCGTACAGGATGACTCCTCATGCGGCTACGGGTTATTCGCCATTTTACCTTATGTATGGTCGGGAAAACGTGCCGCCAATGGATGTGCAGATGGGAACCGGTGTGAGGGGACCTTGTAAACCGCTTCCTGACTACATTCGGGACACTGTTCGCCGGGTCTCGGAGGCGCGGGAGAGTGCCCGTGTGGCTACGGCCAAAGCTCAGGCCCGAAATGAGAGGTACGCACGGCGTTCCAAAGGGGAGTGCCCCTGGAAGGTTGGGGACCTGGCCTGGCTCCATTGCCCGCAGGTGCGGCCGGGTACCTCTCCCAAATTTCACAAACCTTGGCGAGGGCCTGTCCGCCTCATTGAGGTTCCTAATCCTCAGTCGGCGCGTGTTCAAATTGGTTCTCGCCGCTGGTTTGTTCACACGTCGCGCTTGAAACCGTATGTTGCTCCCCTACATGATGCATCATCTCCCAATGTTGCCTTGCCGGGGTCTGTTGCTGCCGACTCTCCCCCGCCTGCGTCCATTGATCTTGCTAGAGCGCCTGTCGTACCTGTTCCAGGCAGGCCGGCCTTGACACCGGAGGGGACGAGGCGCTCTGCTCGGAGGGTGCCTGCCAGATCTGCGGGTCCTTCGAGCCCTGCAGCCCTTCCGACCCCGCTGCAGACGCATCCGCGGGACAAGCCCAAGACTGATCCTTCAAGGACACGGGACGTTGGTGGACTTCCAACAGCGACAGGGGGATTTCACCCTGTCGCTCCTCAAACTCAATCACGTTCCCGTTCCGCGGATGGGCCGCCGACCGTCCGGGACGGGCCGGCGACCCGCACACGCTCTAAATCCCTTGTGTTTCGTTGATTGTTATGTTGTATTGTTCTTACTGTGTATTTATTGCCTGCTTCTGCTACGTTATTGATTGTTGAGTTGTGTTGATTGTTCTTACTGTTATATTGCATGCTTGGTGTCCTTTGGTGTGTTACGCTCGGGTTCGCCCGCATTACTGTTGGTGTTGTTCAGCCGAGGTCGGCTGGGTTTTTCTCCACGGGGGAGGGTGGTGTAATGCGGGCGCGGGCGACCTCCCGGATGTGACGTCACGGAGAGGTGGAGTTAGGTGACGTGGGAGGAAAGGTTAAGGTTCTTAAGGGAGGAGACCGGAAGAGGAAGGCAGAACGAGTGGGACTGGACCAGAGTAAGGCCACGTGGGCAAAGCCAAGGGGTGGCAGCGGCGGCCAGCGGTGGCCAGCTAAGGGAGCAGCCAGCGGAGCTGCGAGAGAAGACAGCGGTGGGGCGGCTGGAGAGAAGGCGGACGAGGAGCTGCGGGGAACACAGCCGGCGAGGCTGTGTGTGAGGGAGAGGCTACGAGAGCGACGAGAGGAGAGAGAGGCTGAGAGAACGACGAGGGGAGAAACTGCAGGAGAGCAGTATCAGTGTCAGTATAGAGTCTTATAGAAGGACAGCCGTGCGGGTTAAGAGAGAAGAACCGAATAAAGGACACCAAGCCAGACATCGTGGTCGAGTCCTTTATTACAATACGATATTTGACGACACTAAAATGAGCGATTTCCCAGCTCCAGGGAATTCGGAGCGAGAGAAACGAGGCCCCGTAACGCACATGAGAGTGTGGGGGCCGTTGGCCCCTGGGTCCCTCCCGCCTGCATCCCCTATTCCGTTTAGGTTACCCCACCTCCCTATTACCCGCTACGGTTTCGCCGGCATTCGAACGCGACGCCACTACTGTTACAGCCTCGCGCCGCGCTCCCACGCTGCGAGCATACGCGCGCACAGCATCATCAATCAAACGCCACACTCCCCCTCTTTACACCGCTACGTACAGCTCTCGTATACTGCGAGCGGGTGCCCGCCTATAGCCCTGTGCGGCACGTTACCAATGCGCATCCGTATCCGACACGTAACGAACGTATGAGCACTCCCACACACACGCCGCTCCGCGCACTCCAACTCCACTCACGTTATGATCGCGCACCTGTATCACACACAGAGTGAACACACGCGACACCCACTCTCGCGCCGCTCTGCGCAGCGCTCCCCCGAGGCGAGCCGCAGCACTACACTCACCCCTGACTACTCGCGTTATGATCGCGCACCTGTATCGCACCCGGGGTGGACGCACGCACACACACGCAGCTCCCCACGCGACACTCTGCACGACAAGATCACGCGAGACCACGCTTCGCTATTAATGATTTATTATATGCTACCTGCGAATTGATGTTGAATCAGTGAGTCGACGAGGCTGGCCCATTCCACTAAACCTGTACCTATTCCCTATTTATCGGCTTACGATACCCTACTTCACCTCCCCACTTACTGTTTGGTGCCCGCGGAGGTTCGCTGCTCTCTGCGCTAACAGCGCACCTCGATGCGTCGCACGGACGTCCGGGTCGCTGGCTGGAACTGCTCCTGGTCCGCTGGCCTGGAGAGAAGAGCGCGATTTCCCCTCTGCGCTCCTCTATTTATCCTCCCTACCTCAAAGGGGATGCTGCGCTGAACAATGGGCTCGTGCACCCCAAGCCCGCGCACGGCGGTTCCCGGGCGCTGTTGATATGCTAATCAGTGAGCGACGTTGGCGGCGTACATCCTAATTACTCCGTTACCCTTCCTAACAATGGGGCCTGCGCGCTCAAGCGCAATTATCCCAACCCTCCATGACTATGCGCAACAGCCCCTGTGACCCCGCTATTCATGCTGTCCCGTGCCTCCCCTGCTTGCCCTGTCGACCCGTGGGAGTGTGTGTGGGGGGAAATGCGCCTCAACCGCGGTGGCCGAATGCCCCACGCCGCGACCACACCATATTAAGGCCGGCCGCAGAGCCGCGGTGCCACGTAGCACGGGGGAGGTCATCCAATTCCCTGATCGCCGGAAACCGTGAGAATTAATCCCGATAAGGGTCTCTCGGATAAAAACCGGTCGGCCAGGCGACCTCCCCTCGGAGCTCTATGGGGGGGAGGAAAATGAGTGCGGGTGTGTTCATGTGAGGTGAGGTGAGGGGGACGCGGGGTCGGCTCCGTTGCTTGGTGGTGGCGAGGTCGGGGATTTGGTGCCTGCCGAACGGCTTCGTGGCGGCGGCATCACAAGAGCAATCCCGGCCAATTTCTACCGTTTGATGGGGTCTATGTGTAAAAATTTTGACTTTTTTTGGTGCACGAGCAAATCTGCTGGAAAAGCCTGTGGACGGTTCGTGACGTTCGTACGATATTTGGCGACACAAACAAGTTGCGATTTCCCAGCTTCAGGGAATTCGGAGCGAGAGAAACGAGGCCCCGTAACGCACATGAGAGCAATCCCGGCCAATTTCTACCGTTTGATGGGGTCTATGTGTAAAAATTTTGACTTTTTTTGGTGCACGTGCAAATCTGCTGGAAAAGCCTGTGGACGGTTCGTGACGTTCGTACGATATTTGGCGACACAAAAAATTGCGATTTCCCAGCTTCAGGGAATTCGGAGCGAGAGAAACGAGGCCCCGTAACGCACATGAGAGCAAACCCGGCCAATTTCTACCGTTTTATGGGGTCTATGTGTGCTGGAAAAGCGTGTGGAAGTTTCGTGACGTTCGGACGATATTTGGCGACACTATAATGAGCGTTTTGCCAGCTCCAGGGAATTCGGAGCGAGAGAAACGAGGCCCCGTAACGCACATGAGAGCAATCCCGGCCAATTTCTACCGTTTGATGGGGTCTATGTGTAAAAATTTTGACTTTTTTTGGTGCACGAGCAAATCTGCTGGGAAAGCGTGTGGAAGTTTCGTGACGTTCGGACGATATTTGGCGACACTAAAATGAGCGTTTTGCCAGCTCCAGGGAATTCGGAGCGAGAGAAACGAGGCCCCGTAACGCACATGAGAGCAATCCCGGCCAATTTCTACCGTTTGATGGGGTCTATGTGTAAAAATTTTGACTTTTTTTGGTGCACGAGCAAATCTGCTGGAAAAGCCTGTGGACGGTTCGTGACGTTCGTACGATATTTGGCGACACTAAAATGAGCGATTTCCCAGCTCCAGGGAATTCGGAGCGAGAGAAACGAGGCCCCGTAACGCACATGAGAGCAATCCCGGCCAATTTCTACCGTTTGATGGGGTCTATGTGTAAAAATTTTGACTTTTTTTGGTGCACGAGCAAATCTGCTGGGAAAGCGTGTGGAAGTTTTGTGACGTTCGGACGATATTTGGCGACACTATAATGAGCGTTTTGCCAGCTCCAGGGAATTCGGAGCGAGAGAAACGAGGCCACGTAACGCACATGAGAGCAATCCCGGCCAATTTCTACCGTTTGATGGGGTCTATGTGTAAAAATTTTGACTTTTTTTGGTGCACGAGCAAATCTGCTGGAAAGCGTGTGGAAGTTTCGTGACGTTCGGACGATATTTGGCGACACTAAAATGAGCGTTTTGCCAGCTCCAGGGAATTCGGAGCGAGAGAAACGAGGCCCCGTAACGCACATGAGAGCAATCCCGGCCAATTTCTACCGTTTGATGGGGTCTATGTGTAAAAATTTTGACTTTTTTTGGTGCACGAGCAAATCTGCTGGAAAAGCGTGTGGAAGGTTCGTGACGTTCGTACGATATTTGGCGACACTAAAATGAGCGATTTCCCAGCTTCAGGGAATTCGGAGCGAGAGAAACGAGGCCCCGTAACGCACATGAGAGCAATCCCGGCCAATTTCTACCGTTTGATGGGGTCTATGTGTAAAAATTTTGACTTTTTTTGGTGCACGAGCAAATCTGCTGGAAAAGCGTGTGGAAGGTTCGTGACGTTCGTACGATATTTGGCGACACTATAATGAGCGTTTTGCCAGCTCCAGGGAATTCGGAGCGAGAGAAACGAGGCCCCGTAACGCACATGAGAGCAATCCCGGCCAATTTCTACCGTTTGATGGGGTCTATGTGTAAAAATTTTGACTTTTTTTGGTGCACGAGCAAATCTGCTGGGAAAGCGTGTGGAAGTTTCGTGACGTTCGGACGATATTTGGCGACACTAAAATGAGCGTTTTGCCAGCTCCAGGGAATTCGGAGCGAGAGAAACGAGGCCCCGTAACGCACATGAGAGCAATCCCGGCCAATTTCTACCGTTTGATGGGGTCTATGTGTAAAATTTTGACTTTTTTTGGTGCACGTGCAAATCTGCTGGAAAAGCCTGTGGAAGGTTCGTGACGTTCGTACGATATTTGGCGACACAAAAATGTGCGATTTCCCAGCTTCAGGGAATTCGGAGCGAGAGAAACGAGGCCCCGTAACGCACATGAGAGCAATCCCGGCCAATTTCTACCGTTTGATGGGGTCTATGTGTAAAAATTTTGACTTTTTTTGGTGCACGAGCAAATCTGCTGGGAAAGCGTGTGGAAGTTTCGTGACGTTCGGACGATATTTGGCGACTCTAAAATGAGCGTTTTGCCAGCTCCAGGGAATTCGGAGCGAGAGAAACGAGGCCCCGTAACGCACATGAGAGCAATCCCGGCCAATTTCTACCGTTTGATGGGGTCTATGTGTAAAAATTTTGACTTTTTTTGGTGCACGAGCAAATCTGCTGGAAAAGCCTGTGGACGGTTCGTGACGTTCGTACGATATTTGGCGACACTAAAATGAGCGATTTCCCAGCTCAGGGAATTCGGAGCGAGAGAAACGAGGCCCCGTAACGCACATGAGAGCAATCCCGGCCAATTTCTACCGTTTGATGGGGTCTATGTGTAAAAATTTTGACTTTTTTTGGTGCACGAGCAAATCTGCTGGGAAAGCGTGTGGAAGTTTCGTGACGTTCGGACGATATTTGGCGACACTATAATGAGCGTTTTGCCAGCTCCAGGGAATTCGGAGCGAGAGAAACGAGGCCACGTAACGCACATGAGAGCAATCCCGGCCAATTTCTACCGTTTGATGGGGTCTATGTGTAAAAATTTTGACTTTTTTTGGTGCACGAGCAAATCTGCTGGGAAAGCCGTGTGGAAGTTTCGTGACGTTCGGACGATATTTGGCGACACTAAAATGAGCGTTTTGCCAGCTCCAGGGAATTCGGAGCGAGAGAAACGAGGCCCCGTAACGCACATGAGAGCAATCCCGGCCAATTTCTACCGTTTGATGGGGTCTATGTGTAAAAATTTTGACTTTTTTTGGTGCACGTGCAAATCTGCTGGAAAAGCCTGTGGACGGTTCGTGACGTTCGTACGATATTTGGCGACACAAAAATTGCGATTTCCCAGCTTCAGGGAATTCGGAGCGAGAGAAACGAGGCCCCGTAACGCACATGAGAGCAAACCCGGCCAATTTCTACCGTTTGATGGGGTCTATGTGTAAAAATTTTGACTTTTTTTGGTGCACGAGCAAATCTGCTGGAAAAGCGTGTGGAAGGTTCGTGACGTTCGTACGATATTTGGCGACACTAAAATGAGCGATTTCCCAGCTCCAGGGAATTCGGAGCGAGAGAAACGAGGCCCCGTAACGCACATGAGAGCAATCCCGGCCAATTTCTACCGTTTGATGGGGTCTATGTGTAAAAATTTTGACTTTTTTTGGTGCACGAGCAAATCTGCTGGGAAAGCGTGTGGAAGTTTCGTGACGTTCGGACGATATTTGGCGACACTATAATGAGCGTTTTGCCAGCTCCAGGGAATTCGGAGCGAGAGAAACGAGGCCACGTAACGCACATGAGAGCAATCCCGGCCAATTTCTACCGTTTGATGGGGTCTATGTGTAAAAATTTTGACTTTTTTTGGTGCACGAGCAAATCTGCTGGGAAAGCGTGTGGAAGTTTCGTGACGTTCGGACGATATTTGGCGACACTAAAATGAGCGTTTTGCCAGCTCCAGGGAATTCGGAGCGAGAGAAACGAGGCCCCGTAACGCACATGAGAGCAATCCCGGCCAATTTCTACCGTTTGATGGGGTCTATGTGTAAAAATTTTGACTTTTTTTGGTGCACGTGCAAATCTGCTGGAAAAGCCTGTGGACGGTTCGTGACGTTCGTACGATATTTGGCGACACAAAAAATTGCGATTTCCCAGCTTCAGGGAATTCGGAGCGAGAGAAACGAGGCCCCGTAACGCACATGAGAGCAAACCCGGCCAATTTCTACCGTTTGATGGGGTCTATGTGTAAAAATTTTGACTTTTTTTGGTGCACGAGCAAATCTGCTGGAAAAGCGTGTGGAAGGTTCGTGACGTTCGTACGATATTTGGCGACACTAAAATGAGCGATTTCCAGCTCCAGGGAATTCGGAGGCGAGAGAAACGAGGCCCCGTAACGCACATGAGAGCAATCCCGGCCAATTTCTACCGTTTGATGGGGTCTATGTGTAAAAATTTTGACTTTTTTTGGTGCACGAGCAAATCTGCTGGGAAAGCGTGTGGAAGTTTCGTGACGTTCGGACGATATTTGGCGACACTATAATGAGCGTTTTGCCAGCTCCAGGGAATTCGGAGCGAGAGAAACGAGGCCCCGTAACGCACATGAGAGCAATCCCGGCCAATTTCTACCGTTGATGGGGTCTATGTGTAAAAATTTTGACTTTTTTTGGTGCACGAGCAAATCTGCTGGGAAAGCGTGTGGAAGTTTCGTGACGTTCGGACGATATTTGGCGACACTAAAATGAGCGTTTTGCCAGCTCCAGGGAATTCGGAGCGAGAGAAACGAGGCCCCGTAACGCACATGAGAGCAATCCCGGCCAATTTCTACCGTTTGATGGGGTCTATGTGTAAAATTTTTGACTTTTTTTGGTGCACGTGCAAATCTGCTGGAAAAGCCTGTGGACTGTTCGTGACGTTCGTACGATATTTGGCGACACAAAAAATTGCGATTTCCCAGCTTCAGGGAATTCGGAGCGAGAGAAACGAGGCCCCGTACGCACATGAGAGCAATCCCGGCCAATTTCTACCGTTTGATGGGGTCTATGTGTAAAAATTTTGACTTTTTTTGGTGCACGAGCAAATCTGCTGGGAAAGCGTGTGGAAGGTTCGTGACGTTCGTACGATATTTGGCGACACTAAATGAGCGATTTTGCCAGCTCCAGGGAATTCGGAGCGAGAGAAACGAGGCCCCGTAACGCACATGAGAGCAATCCCGGCCAATTTCTACCGTTTGATGGGGTCTATGTGTAAAAATTTTGACTTTTTTGGTGCACGAGCAAATCTGCTGGGAAAGCGTGTGGAAGTTTCGTGACGTTCGGACGATATTTGGCGACACTATAATGAGCGTTTTGCCAGCTCCAGGGAATTCGGAGCGAGAGAAACGAGGCCCCGTAACGCACATGAGAGTAATCCCGGCCAATTTTCTACCGTTTGATGGGGTCTATGTGTAAAAATTTTGACTTTTTTTGGTGCACGAGCAAATCTGCTGGGAAAGCGTGTGGAAGTTTCGTGACGTTCGGACGATATTTGGCGACACTAAAATGAGCGGTTTGCCAGCTCCAGGGAATTCGGAGCGAGAGAACGAGGCCCCGTAACGCACATGAGAGCAATCCCGGCCAATTTCTACCGTTTGATGGGGTCTATGTGTAAAATTTTGACTTTTTTTGGTGCACGTGCAAATCTGCTGGAAAAGCCTGTGGACTGTTCGTGACGTTCGTACGATATTTGCGACACAAAAAATTGCGATTTCCCAGCTTCAGGGAATTCGGAGCGAGAGAAACGAGGCCCCGTAACGCACATGAGAGCAAACCCGGCCAATTTCTACCGTTTGATGGGTCTATGTGTAAAATTTTGACTTTTTTTGGTGGCACGAGCAAATCTGCTGGGAAAAGCGTGTGGAAAGTTTCGTGACGTTCGGACGATATTTGGCGACACCTAAATGAGCGATTTTGCCAGGCTCCAGGAGAATTCGTGACGGCGAGAGAAACGAGGCCCCGTAACGCCACATGGAGAGCAATCCCGGCGGGGCAATTTCTACCGTTGTATGGGGTCCTCATGTGTAAAAATTTTGACTTTTTTTGGTGCACGAGCAAATCGGCTGGGAAAGCGTGTGGAAGTTTCGTGACGTTCTGGACGATATTTGGCGACCACCTATAAATGAGCGTTTGCCAGCTCCAGGGAATTCGGGAGCGAGAGAAACGAGGCCACGTAACGCACATGAGAGCAATCCCGGCCAATTTCTACCGTTTGATGGGGTCTATGTGTAAAAATTTTGACTTTTTTGCACGA
>NW_026891163.1:20000-48746 GCF_015708825.2 Lethenteron reissneri | reverse complement strand
TTGCGCTTGAGCGCGGAGCCACCTCGCGGAACTGGGGCAGCGTGGCCCAGCACGTCCTGGTGGTTGCACGAGCCCAACACTCCGTGGCACTTGCACACCGGCTTCATCTTCTCCTCCAGCACCTGGCGGCGCGTGGGGGGGGAGAGAGAGACGAGAGGGCAGGAGAGCATCGGGGAGGTAGGTGGGGACAAGTGGGGGGGGGGGGGAGACAGAAAGACAGAGAGAGACAGAGAGAGACACAGAGAGACAGAGACAGACTTTGACTTTAATAATTTTATTACACCAGCGGCAATTGTGCTGGAGTTTTCCAATATATGAGCCTTTATGGCAACACACAAACATGTAATAAAAGACTCCAGTCAGCCACTGCTGGTCTCCGCTTGTCTTCTATTTAGGTTCTTCTCCGCACCCCGCTGGTCTCCTCCACGGACCAGCGTCGTCTCCTCTCGCGTGCCACGCACGCTCCTCCGTTAGCTCCTCTACTCCCGCACTCCGCACCCCGCTGGCCGATGGCGTGCTGAGGACCTTCAGGCCACGTGGCCGATGGCGCGGATCTCTCTCTCACCACCCAGCGTGGCTCAGCCTCTCAACTTCCACGACTGCCCCGATCTCTTCCGGGCCCCTCCCACACGCCCCGCAGACCAGGCTCCGCCCCCCAATCCCCGGGCCGCGTGATTGGACCAGAGCCCAGCAACAACCCCATTACACTATGAGACCCGTCCTTTACCAGTGGCAAAATATAGTGATAGGTTTTTAACCCTTTCAACTGGTACAAAAACTGACCTCATGTTTGCAAGAACACAAGAACCACAACACAAGCAGTCAAAATGCAAACAAAAGAAACAACTCTGATGATGATAATGATATGCACTGGCCTTGAAGTTAATTGGTCCGCACTCGAGACAGCTTTCCTTAGCTAAAAATAAGCATTGTGCCGGAAAAATGACGAGGGAGAAGAGGTAGGATAATGGGGGGTGGGAAGGGGGGGGGGGGAGAGGAGTGGGGAGGGGTGGGGTGATTTTGTTTTCAGCGCCTGCGTTGGATTGGATCTGGAGGAGTGCTTGGTGTGGGGAAATCGCTGGACACCTTGCGCCGGCGGCGTTGTTGTGCAGGTTCATGAGCGTGCGACGCGCTCCGCTGGACCTCGCGCGCGTCCACGAAGAGGCGCGAGAACTCGAGGCTGTGGCTGAGGTCGGCCGAGCAGCCGCCCTGTGCATCGTAGAAGCCGCCCCTGCTTGGCGCCGTCGCAGCCGCACCCAGCTCCGGTCGCCCCGGCCGCACGCCGCCGTGATGGCGTACGCCACGGCCGCCGCCATCACGGCGTGCGCGAAGGCCGCTTCTCGGCTACCTGCTCGTGTCGGGGAGCCCACGCACAGGGGGGGGGGGGGCGGTGTGAGTCAGCAGGGTGGTGGAGCAGGGACGCGTGGGAGGTGGGGGGGGGAGACGCTGGGGTCGCGGTGATGGGGGGTGGGGAAACAATTGATCGGCTGGATAAGGCAACTGCTGTATCATAAGGTCACGGGCAGCCTGCTGATACATGGAGTCCTCTCTGAGGAGATACCAAACTGGGTCAGGTGTGCGACAGGGTGTCTCCCTATGTCACCGGTGTCATTCATGTTGTGAATGGAGCCCTTTGCCCAGGCGTCAGGGAAATCAGCGGATTAAAGGGGTGTAGGGAGCCAGCAAAAATAGCCATGTGTATGGACGATGTCGTCATTTCCTGTGGGGATGTCTCCTCGGTATGGGAGGCCCTAGGACTCGCGGATAGATTATTTTTGGCCTCGGGATCTAACGTAAATGTGAGGAAGAGTGAGATGCTGATCTTCAGTGACCCCAGGCTATTCGAGGGCCGTCCACCGGTATAACGGTGCTGGGAGAGGGGATCAAGATCCTAGGGGTCAGCTTCTGTTGGCAGGACTCGGCGACGAAGCATTGGATGGGAAGGGAGAGGGCGGTGAGGGGCGGGCCGGCCGGCCGGGCGGACAGGCGCCTTCCAATGGAAGGTAGAATGTTGGTCCCGAGGGTGGAAATCCTCCCGGCACTTATCTACCGGGCCTACGTGATCTCGCCGGGCGCGCAAATGGCGAAAAGACTGCAGCGAATGTTCTTCAGGTTCATCTGGGGAGGGGGGGGGGGGGGCGCGATGGGCCGAGTGGAACGGGAAAACGATGTGTAATAATAAAATCGTCGAGAACGGTGGGAGGGGCGCCCCGAATATCACGTGCACCCTCGCCACGATCCTGGTCTGCGACACGCTGCACCTGTATTTCTCCAATGGACTCCAGGTGGAAGCCTCGTTACGTACGGCACAGGCAGGCGTGGCTCCTGCGGTGGCCAGGGACGGCTTCGTTGCCGCGCGGCACCCCCGCGGCTTGGCCTCAGGGGTGGTCGTGCACCGCGGCAAGCGAACACGTCGTGAGGCGTGAGCCGGCCCAGACACGCGCGTCGTGGATTCCCAGGGACGTCCTGGCGGAGACGTCTAAGCAGCAGGCTGGTACAGAGGTGCCAGGTGCACGGGGTGCCGTGCACCGACTACTTTAGAAAAACGTAACATCGCCAGCCCTGACGAAAAGGCAATGGGATTTATCCTGGCTGGCGGCCTGGGACAGGCCGGAATAAAGACGGTTCATGTGTTCCCGAAGATTGGCCCGCACCCTCAGTGCCCATTTGCTCGGGAGGTGTGGGAGTTATGTCAGCCTCTGCTGCCTCATTTTTGTCCAGTAAAGGCCACATTGCCCAATACAATTTGGGGGATGTTCAGACAGAGGGCGGGGGAGGTCTGGGCTCAGGCGTGGGCCGTCGTAAGCGCCGTGAAGGAGGCGGCCCTGTGGGCGGCGCGCGGGAGAGTGATTAAGGGCACCTGCATGTCGGCCGTTGGAAAGGGTGGTGTAGGTGGAGACAGAGATGGTGGGCAGTGACGCTGCAAATGAGAAATGGCGGTGGCCTCCACCCCCGTGTGGCACAGAGTTTGAGGACGGCCTCCGCTGCGAGGGTAGGCGGATTCATGTTTCTTCCCTGGCGACGGTAAACTTGTTCGCTCAAAGGTTGTGTGCAGGATGTGTCTCTCGTGTTTCATACTCGGTGCACCTGCTGTCAGGGAGAGTGGTGCAGGCACTGGTTGTTACAACAGGATCACCGGCTCGGGTTGTGGTCATGATTTCTCCTGTTCTTTTTCCTGTTCTAGGCAGAGGACTGCCCATGATTGAGAAATGAAAAAACTTTTAAATAAATAAGAAACGTGGCGCGTTGCGAGTTCTAGAATTCAGAGAGAGACGCACAGGGTGACCGCACACCGCGGGTCCGCCCCTCTGCCGAACTGACGCCGAGTCGGGGCGCTCACCGCCTGGGAGCTCCTGGCCGAACACCGTCTCCTCCCCCAGCGCCGAGCAATTCCAGCGGCTGAATCGGAACTGGTGCCGGCACTCGCCGATTCCCAGGCGCGCGCCCTCGCCGACCGCGACCATCGCGTCCGGGTGGCTCCGGCACAGCGCCCGCTGCTGTGGCGTCAGTCCCGGAATCTTGCCGCAGATCGTGTCCGCGGACAGCGCCCTGCGGCCATCGGGCAGGCAGACGGACGCACGGACGGGCGCGTGGACGGAGAGCCGCCCGGCGGCACCGTGACCCGCGCGAGCGAACGCAGCAGCAGCAGCAGCGTGCAGACTTCTCCCTCGACGATCTTCACAGCGACGCGTTGCCACTCATTGACCCGACATCGCCACCGCAGCCCCCCCCCCCCCCCCCCGTCACAACGCCGCGCGACGAGCCCGGCTTCTCGACGAGCCCGGCTTCTCTCTCTTACCCCACTCGCGAGTCGAAGAAGGCCGCCGTGAGAGCAGCAGCAATGCGGAGGAGGGGGCGGTGCGGCGGTGCCCAGCGGTGGACGCGCGCGCCACATGGCGCCGTCTGCCACGTGGCCGAGGTGCTGGCGCGCGCCATCTCGCGGAGTGTCACAGTGCCGCTGTGACGAGTCGAGCCAGACCACCTCGTCACACGCAGCAGCAGCTACACACACAGTGACACTCAGCTACACACAGTGACACTCAGCTACACACACACGCCTACACACAGTGACACTCAGCTACACACACACAGCTACACACAGTGACACTCAGCTACACACACACACCTACACACAGTGACACTCGGCTACACACAGTGACACTCAGCTATACACAGTGACACTCAGCTACACACACACAGCTACACACAGTGACACTCAGCTACACACAGTGACACTCAGCTACACACAGTGACACTCAGCTACACACACACACCTACACACAGTGACACTCAGCTACACACACACAGCTACACACAGTGACACTCAGCTACACACACACACCTACACACAGTGACACTCGGCTACACACAGTGACACTCAGCTATACACAGTGACACTCAGCTACACACACACAGCTACACACAGTGACACTCAGCTACACACAGTGACACTCAGCTACACACAGTGACACTCAGCTACACACACACAGCTACACACAGTGACACTCGGCTACACACAGTGACACTCAGCTATACACAGTGACACTCAGCTACACACACAGTGACACTCACCTACACACACACAGCTACACACAGTGACACTCAGCTACACACAGTGACACTCAGCTACACACACACAGCTACACACAGTGACACTCAGCTACACACAGTGACACTCAGCTACACACACACAGTGACACTCAGCTACACACAGTGACACTCAGCTACACACAGTGACACTCAGCTACACACAGTGACACTCAGCTACACACAGTGACACTCAGCTACACACACACAGTGATATTCAGCTACACACACACAGCTACACACACACAGTGACACTCACCTACACACACAGTGACACTCAGCTACACACACAGTGAGACTCAGCTACACACACAGTGACACTCAGCTACACACACAGTGACACTCAGCTACACACACAGTGACACTCAGCTACACACACAGACACTCACCACACACAGTGACACACACCTACACACACAGACACTCACCACACACACAGTGACACACACCTACACACACACACTCACCACACACACAGTGACACACACCTACACACACACAGACACTCACCACACACACAGTGACACACACCTACACACGCAGACACTCACCACACACACAGTGACACACACCTACACACACAGAGACACTCACCACATACACAGTGACACACACCTACACACAGACACTCACCTACACACACAGTGACACACACCTACACACACACAGACACTCACCACACACACAGTGACACACACCTACACACACACAGACACTCACCTACACACACAGTGACACACACCTACACACACACAGACACTCACCTACACACACAGTGACACACACCTACACACACACAGACACTCACCACACACACAGTGGCACACACCTACACACACACAGACACTCACCTACACACACAGTGACACACACCTACACACACACAGACACTGACCTACACACACAGACACTCACCTACACACACAGTGACACACACCTACACACACACAGACACTCACCACACACACAGTGGCACACACCTACACACACACAGACACTCACCTACACACACACAGACACTCACCTACACACACAGTGACACACACCTACACACACACAGACACTCACCACACACACAGTGACACACACCTACACACAGTGACACACACCTACACACACACAGACACTCACCTACACACACAGTGGCACACACCTACACACACACAGACACTCACCTACACACACAGTGACACACACCTACACACACAGACACTGACCTACACACACAGACACTCACCTACACACACAGTGACACACACCTACACACACACAGACACTCACCACACACACAGTGGCACACACCTACACACACACAGACACTCACCTACACACACACAGACACTCACCTACACACACAGTGACACACACCTACACACACACAGACACTCACCACACACACAGTGACACACACCTACACACAGTGACACACACCTACACACACACAGACACTCACCTACACACACAGTGACACACACCTACACACAGACACTCAGCTACACACACAGACACTCACCTACACACACACAGACACTCACCACACACACAGTGACACTCACCTACACACACACAGACACTCACCACACACACAGACACTCACCTACACACACACAGACACTCACCTACACACACAGACACTCACCTACACACACACAGACACTCACCTACACACACACAGACACTCACCACACACACAGTGACACACACCTACACACACACAGACACTCACCACACACACAGTGACACACACCTACACACACACAGTGACACACACCTACACACACAGACACTCACCACACACACAGTGACACACACCTACACACAGTGACACACACCTACACACACACAGACACTCACCTACACACACACAGTGACACACACCTACACACACACAGACACACACCTACACACACAGACACACACCTACACACACAGACACTCACCTACACACACAGACACTCACCTACACACACAGTGACACACACCTACACACACACAGACACTCACCACACACACAGTGACACTCACCTACACACACACAGACACTCACCTACACACACACAGACACTCACCACACACACAGTGACACACACCTACACACACAGACACTCACCTACACACACACAGACACTCACCACACACACAGTGACACACACCTACACACACACAGACACTCACCACACACACAGTGACACACACCTACACACACACAGACACTCACCACACACACAGTGACACTCACCTACACACACACAGACACTCACCACACACACAGTGACACACACCTACACACAGTGACACACACCTACACACACACAGACACTCACCTACACACACAGTGACACACACCTACACACAGACACTCACCTACACACACAGACACTCACCTACACACACAGTGACACACACCTACACACACACAGACACTCACCTACACACACACAGACACTCACCTACACACACAGTGACACACACCTACACACACACAGACACACACCTACACACACACAGACACTCACCACACACACAGTGACACACACCTACACACAGTGACACACACCTACACACACACAGACACTCACCTACACACACAGTGACACACACCTACACACAGACACTCACCTACACACACAGACACTCACCTACACACACACAGACACTCACCACACACACAGTGACACTCACCTACACACACACAGACACTCACCACACACACAGACACTCACCTACACACACACAGACACTCACCTACACACACAGACACTCACCTACACACACACAGACACTCACCTACACACACACAGACACTCACCACACACACAGTGACACACACCTACACACACACAGACACTCACCACACACACAGTGACACACACCTACACACACACAGTGACACACACCTACACACACAGACACTCACCACACACACAGTGACACACACCTACACACAGTGACACACACCTACACACACACAGACACTCACCTACACACACACAGTGACACACACCTACACACACACAGACACACACCTACACACACAGACACACACCTACACACACAGACACTCACCTACACACACAGACACTCACCTACACACACAGTGACACACACCTACACACACACAGACACTCACCACACACACAGTGACACTCACCTACACACACACAGACACTCACCTACACACACACAGACACTCACCTACACACACACAGACACTCACCACACACACAGTGACACACACCTACACACACAGACACTCACCTACACACACACAGACACTCACCACACACACAGTGACACACACCTACACACACACAGACACTCACCACACACACAGTGACACACACCTACACACACACAGACACTCACCACACACAGTGACACTCACCTACACACACAGTGACACACACCTACACACACAGACACTCACCACACACACAGTGACACACACCTACACACAGTGACACACACCTACACACACACAGACACTCACCTACACACACACAGTGACACACACCTACACACACACAGACACACACCTACACACACAGACACACACCTACACACACAGACACTCACCTACACACACAGACACTCACCTACACACACAGACACACACCTACACACACACAGACACACACCTACACACACAGACACACACCTACACACACAGACACACACCTACACACACACAGACACTCACCACACACACAGTGACACACACCTACACACACACAGACACTCACCACACACACAGTGACACTCACCTACACACAGAGTGACACACACCTACACACACACAGACACTCACCACACACACAGTGACACTCACCTACACACACACAGACACTCACCACACACAGTGACACTCACCTACACACACAGTGACACTCACCTACACACACACAGACACTCACCACACACACAGTGACACTCACCTACACACACAGTGACACACACCTACACACACAGACACTCACCTACACACACACAGACACTCACCTACACACACACAGACACTCACCTACACACACAGTGACACACACCTACACACACACAGACACTCACCTACACACACACAGACACTCACCTACACACACAGTGACACACACCTACACACACAGACACACACCTACACACACACAGACACTCACCTACACACACACAGACACTCACCTACACACACAGTGACACACACCTACACACACAGACACTCACCTACACACACACAGTGACACACACCTACACACACAGACACTCACCTACACACACACAGACACTCACCTACACACACAAACACTCACCTACACACACACAGTGACACTCAGCTACACACACAGACACTCACCACACACAGTGACACACACCTACACACACAGACACTCACCACACACACAGTGACACACACCTACACACACACACTCACCACACACACAGTGACACACACCTACACACACACAGACACTCACCACACACACAGTGACACACACCTACACACGCAGACACTCACCACACACACAGTGACACACACCTACACACACAGAGACACTCACCACATACACAGTGACACACACCTACACACAGACACTCACCTACACACACAGTGACACACACCTACACACACACAGACACTCACCACACACACAGTGACACACACCTACACACACACAGACACTCACCTACACACACAGTGACACACACCTACACACACACAGACACTCACCTACACACACAGTGACACACACCTACACACACACAGACACTCACCACACACACAGTGGCACACACCTACACACACACAGACACTCACCTACACACACAGTGACACACACCTACACACACACAGACACTGACCTACACACACAGACACTCACCTACACACACAGTGACACACACCTACACACACACAGACACTCACCACACACACAGTGGCACACACCTACACACACACAGACACTCACCTACACACACACAGACACTCACCTACACACACAGTGACACACACCTACACACACACAGACACTCACCACACACACAGTGACACACACCTACACACAGTGACACACACCTACACACACACAGACACTCACCTACACACACAGTGGCACACACCTACACACACACAGACACTCACCTACACACACAGTGACACACACCTACACACACACAGACACTGACCTACACACACAGACACTCACCTACACACACAGTGACACACACCTACACACACACAGACACTCACCACACACACAGTGGCACACACCTACACACACACAGACACTCACCTACACACACACAGACACTCACCTACACACACAGTGACACACACCTACACACACACAGACACTCACCACACACACAGTGACACACACCTACACACAGTGACACACACCTACACACACACAGACACTCACCTACACACACAGTGACACACACCTACACACAGACACTCACCTACACACACAGACACTCACCTACACACACACAGACACTCACCACACACACAGTGACACTCACCTACACACACACAGACACTCACCACACACACAGACACTCACCTACACACACACAGACACTCACCTACACACACAGACACTCACCTACACACACACAGACACTCACCTACACACACACAGACACTCACCACACACACAGTGACACACACCTACACACACACAGACACTCACCACACACACAGTGACACACACCTACACACACACAGTGACACACACCTACACACACAGACACTCACCACACACACAGTGACACACACCTACACACAGTGACACACACCTACACACACACAGACACTCACCTACACACACAGTGACACACACCTACACACACACAGACACACACCTACACACACAGACACACACCTACACACACAGACACTCACCTACACACACAGACACTCACCTACACACACAGTGACACACACCTACACACACACAGACACTCACCACACACACAGTGACACTCACCTACACACACACAGACACTCACCTACACACACACAGACACTCACCACACACACAGTGACACACACCTACACACACAGACACTCACCTACACACACACAGACACTCACCACACACACAGTGACACACACCTACACACACACAGACACTCACCACACACACAGTGACACACACCTACACACACACAGACACTCACCACACACACAGTGACACTCACCTACACACACACAGACACTCACCACACACACAGTGACACACACCTACACACAGTGACACACACCTACACACACACAGACACTCACCTACACACACAGTGACACACACCTACACACAGACACTCACCTACACACACAGACACTCACCTACACACACAGTGACACACACCTACACACACACAGACACTCACCTACACACACACAGACACTCACCTACACACACAGTGACACACACCTACACACACACAGACACACACCTACACACACACAGACACTCACCACACACACAGTGACACACACCTACACACAGTGACACACACCTACACACACACAGACACTCACCTACACACACAGTGACACACACCTACACACAGACACTCACCTACACACACAGACACTCACCTACACACACACAGACACTCACCACACACACAGTGACACTCACCTACACACACACAGACACTCACCACACACACAGACACTCACCTACACACACACAGACACTCACCTACACACACAGACACTCACCTACACACACACAGACACTCACCTACACACACACAGACACTCACCACACACACAGTGACACACACCTACACACACACAGACACTCACCACACACACAGTGACACACACCTACACACACACAGTGACACACACCTACACACACAGACACTCACCACACACACAGTGACACACACCTACACACAGTGACACACACCTACACACACACAGACACTCACCTACACACACACAGTGACACACACCTACACACACACAGACACACACCTACACACACAGACACACACCTACACACACAGACACTCACCTACACACACAGACACTCACCTACACACACAGTGACACACACCTACACACACACAGACACTCACCACACACACAGTGACACTCACCTACACACACACAGACACTCACCTACACACACACAGACACTCACCTACACACACACAGACACTCACCACACACACAGTGACACACACCTACACACACAGACACTCACCTACACACACACAGACACTCACCACACACACAGTGACACACACCTACACACACACAGACACTCACCACACACACAGTGACACACACCTACACACACACAGACACTCACCACACACAGTGACACTCACCTACACACACAGTGACACACACCTACACACACAGACACTCACCACACACACAGTGACACACACCTACACACAGTGACACACACCTACACACACACAGACACTCACCTACACACACACAGTGACACACACCTACACACACACAGACACACACCTACACACACAGACACACACCTACACACACAGACACTCACCTACACACACAGACACTCACCTACACACACAGACACTCACCTACACACACAGACAACACACCTACACACACAGACACACACCTACACACACAGACACACACCTACACACACACAGACACTCACCACACACACAGTGACACACACCTACACACACACAGACACTCACCACACACACAGTGACACACACCTACACACACACAGACACTCACCACACACACAGTGACACACACCTACACACACAAACACTCACCTACACACACACAGACACTCACCACACACACAGTGACACACACCTACACACACACAGACACTCACCACACACACAGTGACACACACCTACACACACACAGACACTCACCACACACACAGTGACACTCACCTACACACACACAGACACTCACCACACACACAGTGACACACACCTACACACAGTGACACACACCTACACACACACAGACACTCACCTACACACACAGTGACACACACCTACACACAGACACTCACCTACACACACAGACACTCACCTACACACACAGTGACACACACCTACACACACACAGACACTCACCTACACACACACAGACACTCACCTACACACACAGTGACACACACCTACACACACACAGACACACACCTACACACACACAGACACTCACCACACACACAGTGACACACACCTACACACAGTGACACACACCTACACACACACAGACACTCACCTACACACACAGTGACACACACCTACACACAGACACTCACCTACACACACAGACACTCACCTACACACACACAGACACTCACCACACACACAGTGACACTCACCTACACACACACAGACACTCACCACACACACAGACACTCACCTACACACACACAGACACTCACCTACACACACAGACACTCACCTACACACACACAGACACTCACCTACACACACACAGACACTCACCACACACACAGTGACACACACCTACACACACACAGACACTCACCACACACACAGTGACACACACCTACACACACACAGTGACACACACCTACACACACAGACACTCACCACACACACAGTGACACACACCTACACACAGTGACACACACCTACACACACACAGACACTCACCTACACACACACAGTGACACACACCTACACACACACAGACACACACCTACACACACAGACACACACCTACACACACAGACACTCACCTACACACACAGACACTCACCTACACACACAGTGACACACACCTACACACACACAGACACTCACCACACACACAGACACTCACCTACACACACACAGACACTCACCTACACACACAGACACTCACCTACACACACACAGACACTCACCTACACACACACAGACACTCACCACACACACAGTGACACACACCTACACACACACAGACACTCACCACACACACAGTGACACACACCTACACACACACAGTGACACACACCTACACACACAGACACTCACCACACACACAGTGACACACACCTACACACAGTGACACACACCTACACACACACAGACACTCACCTACACACACACAGTGACACACACCTACACACACACAGACACACACCTACACACACAGACACACACCTACACACACAGACACTCACCTACACACACAGACACTCACCTACACACACAGTGACACACACCTACACACACACAGACACTCACCACACACACAGTGACACTCACCTACACACACACAGACACTCACCTACACACACACAGACACTCACCTACACACACACAGACACTCACCACACACACAGTGACACACACCTACACACACAGACACTCACCTACACACACACAGACACTCACCACACACACAGTGACACACACCTACACACACACAGACACTCACCACACACACAGTGACACACACCTACACACACACAGACACTCACCACACACAGTGACACTCACCTACACACACAGTGACACACACCTACACACACAGACACTCACCACACACACAGTGACACACACCTACACACAGTGACACACACCTACACACACACAGACACTCACCTACACACACACAGTGACACACACCTACACACACACAGACACACACCTACACACACAGACACACACCTACACACACAGACACTCACCTACACACACAGACACTCACCTACACACACAGACACACACCTACACACACACAGACACACACCTACACACACAGACACACACCTACACACACAGACACACACCTACACACACACAGACACTCACCACACACACAGTGACACACACCTACACACACACAGACACTCACCACACACACAGTGACACACACCTACACACACAGACACTCACCTACACACACACAGACACTCACCACACACACAGTGACACACACCTACACACACACAGACACTCACCACACACACAGTGACACACACCTACACACACACAGACACTCACCACACACACAGTGACACTCACCTACACACACACAGACACTCACCACACACACAGTGACACACACCTACACACAGTGACACACACCTACACACACACAGACACTCACCTACACACACAGTGACACACACCTACACACAGACACTCACCTACACACACAGACACTCACCTACACACACAGTGACACACACCTACACACACACAGACACTCACCTACACACACACAGACACTCACCTACACACACAGTGACACACACCTACACACACACAGACACACACCTACACACACACAGACACTCACCACACACACAGTGACACACACCTACACACAGTGACACACACCTACACACACACAGACACTCACCTACACACACAGTGACACACACCTACACACAGACACTCACCTACACACACAGACACTCACCTACACACACACAGACACTCACCACACACACAGTGACACTCACCTACACACACACAGACACTCACCACACACACAGACACTCACCTACACACACACAGACACTCACCTACACACACAGACACTCACCTACACACACACAGACACTCACCTACACACACACAGACACTCACCACACACACAGTGACACACACCTACACACACACAGACACTCACCACACACACAGTGACACACACCTACACACACACAGTGACACACACCTACACACACAGACACTCACCACACACACAGTGACACACACCTACACACAGTGACACACACCTACACACACACAGACACTCACCTACACACACACAGTGACACACACCTACACACACACAGACACACACCTACACACACAGACACACACCTACACACACAGACACTCACCTACACACACAGACACTCACCTACACACACAGTGACACACACCTACACACACACAGACACTCACCACACACACAGTGACACTCACCTACACACACACAGACACTCACCTACACACACACAGACACTCACCTACACACACACAGACACTCACCACACACACAGTGACACACACCTACACACACAGACACTCACCTACACACACACAGACACTCACCACACACACAGTGACACACACCTACACACACACAGACACTCACCACACACACAGTGACACACACCTACACACACACAGACACTCACCACACACAGTGACACTCACCTACACACACAGTGACACACACCTACACACACAGACACTCACCACACACACAGTGACACACACCTACACACAGTGACACACACCTACACACACACAGACACTCACCTACACACACACAGTGACACACACCTACACACACACAGACACACACCTACACACACAGACACACACCTACACACACAGACACTCACCTACACACACAGACACTCACCTACACACACAGACACACACCTACACACACACAGACACACACCTACACACACAGACACACACCTACACACACAGACACACACCTACACACACACAGACACTCACCACACACACAGTGACACACACCTACACACACACAGACACTCACCACACACACAGTGACACTCACCTACACACAGAGTGACACACACCTACACACACACAGACACTCACCACACACACAGTGACACTCACCTACACACACACAGACACTCACCACACACAGTGACACTCACCTACACACACAGTGACACTCACCTACACACACACAGACACTCACCACACACACAGTGACACTCACCTACACACACAGTGACACACACCTACACACACAGACACTCACCTACACACACACAGACACTCACCTACACACACACAGACACTCACCTACACACACAGTGACACACACCTACACACACACAGACACTCACCTACACACACACAGACACTCACCTACACACACAGTGACACACACCTACACACACAGACACACACCTACACACACACAGACACTCACCTACACACACACAGACACTCACCTACACACACAGTGACACACACCTACACACACAGACACTCACCTACACACACACAGTGACACACACCTACACACACAGACACTCACCTACACACACACAGACACTCACCTACACACACAGACACTCACCTACACACACACAGTGACACACACCTACACACACAGACACTCACCTACACACACACAGTGACACACACCTACACACACAGACACTCACCTACACACACAGACACTCACCTACACACACACAGACACTCACCTACACACACACAGTGACACACACCTACACACACAGACACTCACCTACACACACACAGTGACACACACCTACACACACAGACACTCACCTACACACACAGACACTCACCAACACACACACAGACACTCACCTACACACACACAGTGACACACACCTACACACACAGACACTCACCTACACACACACAGTGACACACACCTACACACACACAGACACTCACCTACACACACAGTGACACACACCTACACACAGTGACACACACCTACACACACACAGACACTCACCTACACACACACAGACACTCACCTACACACACAGTGACACACACAGACACTCACCTACACACACAGACACTCACCTACACACACACAGACACTCACCTACACTCACACAGACACTCACCTACACACACACAGACACTCACCTACACACACACAGACACTCACCTACACACACACAGACACTCACCTACACACACAGACACTCACCTACACACACACAGACACTCACCTACACACACAGACACTCACCTACACACACAGACACTCACCTACACACACAGTGACACACACCTACACACACACAGACACTCACCACACACACAGTGACACACACTTACACACACAGACACTCACCTACACACACACAGACACTCACCTACACACACACAGACACTCACCTACACACACAGACACTCACCTACACACACAGTGACACACACCTACACACACACAGACACTCACCTACACACACACAGACACTCACCTACACACACAGACACTCACCTACACACACAGACACTCACCTACACACACACAGTGACACTCAGCTACACACACACAGTGACACTCAGCTACACACACACAGTGACCCTCAGCTACACACACACAGTGACACTCACCTACACACACAGACACTCACCTACACACACACAGTGACACTCACCACACACACACAGACACTCATCACACACACAGTGACACACACCTACACGCACACAGACACTCACCTACACACACACAGACACTCACCTACACACACACAGTGACACACACCTACACACACACAGACACTCACCTACACACACAGTGACACACACCTACACACACACAGACACTCACCTACACACACAGTGACACACACCTACACACACACAGACACTCACCTACACACACACAGACACTCACCTACACACACAGTGACACACACCTACACACAGACACTCACCTACACACACAGACACTCACCTACACACACAGTGACACACACCTACACACACAGTGACACACACCTACACACACACAGACACTCACCTACACATACAGACACTCACCTACACACACACAGACACTCACCTACACACACAGACACTCACCACACACACAGTGACACACACCTACACACACACAGACACTCACCTACACACACAGACACTAACCACACACACAGTGACACACACCTACACACACACAGACACTCACCTACACACACACGGCTGCGGCCGTGGTGAAATCCTCTATGAAAAGTAGTTAAGGGGCCGTCCATAAATGACGTCACGCCAGGTGCGTGACGTCATTTAATGACGGCCCCTAATCGATGCACACAAACACATTTAGAATAATTGATTCTCGATGGGCTTTAATTGATGAAGCAAGCAGGTGTAATCAATTCCGTCGTGTGTTCTAATTGCCCAAATCGCGCTGTGAGATGCACGTGCACGTGGCACCTTGACCAAGTCATTCAGGACATGTGAGCCACATCTCACGCCCCTCCGCCCCCAGAGCCACGACACCATTCGCCACCCTCGCCGGTGGGATACACGTCGAAACCTCATCGTCGTGTTGTCGATGACAGTCACTTCACACACACATCGTGTTGTCGATGACAGTCACTTTACACACACATCGTATAGTCGATGACAGTCACTTCACACACACATCGTGTTGTCGATGACAGTCACTTCACACACACATCGTGTTGTCGATGACAGTCACTTTACACACACATCGTATAGTCGATGACAGTCACTTCACACACACATCGTGTTGTCGATGACAGTCACTTCACACACACATCGTATAGTCGATGACAGTCACTTCACACACACATCGTGTTGTCGATGACAGTCACTTCACACACACATCGTGTTGTCGATGACAGTCACTTCACACACACATCGTATAGTCGATGACAGTCACTTCACACACACATCGTGTTGTCGATGACAGTCACTTCACACACATCGTCGTGCGGATCCACCTCGTCACGGGAGAGAACAGGACTCGCCAAATAAAAACGAAGCAATTGGCAACATTGTCACTGGTAGGAACCTCCTAGTTACACCAGCCCACAGGGGATTATTGTGTCCGTCCGTCCGTCGTGCAGGGAGGGGCTGGGTGGGGAGGGAGGGGCTGGGTGGGGAGGGGAGGGTGGGGAGGGGCTGGGTGGGGAGGGTGGGGCTGGGTGGGGGGTGGGAGGGGTGGGGCTGGGTGGGGAGGGAGGGGCTGGGTGGGGAGGGTGGGGCTGGGTGGGGAGGGGCTGGTCACCCCGTGGTGCCCTTATAAAACTCAACGTTTCACCTACTCACGCCGGCTTGTGCCCGCCCTCACAGTCGGCATATTTGCGGAATACACCACGCAGTGGCCGTTGACCCTGCAGGCCATTGAGCGAGCAACCCGACGTTCCTAGCAGCTCCCTCCGCAGCAGCAGGAATGTGTTCAGTGGCAACTTAGCGGTGTGAAGCCAGGCTCAGATGTCCTTGAATGATGGGATGAACAGATCTGACGTCAGCTGCTGCACGTGTGTGTGCTGTGCTAACTTCCTGCTTCCACTCTTATAAAGAGTTCCAGAGGAAAACTAAAATAAACTATTGTTTTGTTACAACCTCCGTGTTCATCAGAGTTAATATACTTTACATTGTCACACACCATCTTTACACTGTCACACACTGATAGACTTTACTGCAAACACAAACTTGACACTGTCACACACAGTGCCATGGTAAACCGGTGGTGGTGTGGAGTTTACACCAGACACCCCGCCCCGGTTTTCCCCTCCACATTCAACATCAGCGTCTTTGACAGACAGACATTGACACACGTAGTCTTGGTTCGTTCGGTAAAGTCACGTAGATAGGAAATAAAAATAACAGATCATGAAATTAAATTAAAAAAAGACCACTTGTGTTGCGATCGAAACGTCGTGGGTTTATTCTTTATTTGCAATTTTATTTAACATTATTATCTGTTATTTTTTTTATCTCCGTGACTTCACCGAAAGAACCAAGAATATGATTTGCTGCAGTTACGAAAGTTTTAAGTCAAAACACCGAGACACGCGTTGACAAAACCCACCTTGTGTCGTGGGCAGGTAGCTTCTGTAAACAAGAGCGTTACAGCAGCTCAGGCGGGCTTGGGCTGGTAAAAAAACGAAAAAAAAAACTGCGTTAATATCTACAATAAACCAAAGTGACAAAGTAGCGAGCCGCGTGAAGACAAATTAAACTTAAGGGAGGGAATTAAAGCAAACGCGACCAGGCGAGGGCAGGAGGCAAGGCCCCGCGTGTCTAGGCCCCGCGTTGTAAAGTTCCAACTTGGACATCGATTCACAAGCTGCTGCTGCTGCTCTAGTGACATCCCTACGAGAGAGAGAGCGAGGCTCTAGCTTGGTAAACAACAACAACCACAACAACAACCACAACAACAACCACCACCACCACAACAACCGCCACGAGAATTTCTCACCTCAGATTTCAGTTCCCGCGCGGAGCGGCACCTTTCCGTTACCTCGTGACGTCACGCGGCAGCAGCAGGTGACATGACGTCACTCGCGGGGTACCAGGCAGTCCCCTCCCACAAGGAGCGGCTCTGTAACTCAGATAGATTATGTTAATGAGATACAATTGTCACGACGTTTCGGCCACAACGCAAGCGGCCGTCTTCAGGTGAATAATATTGGTCGCGAAAGCCGACGTTACACAACCTGGTGGTGCCCTGCTCAAGTCCATTCATTTTATGTGTCACTGTAATTTGCATCTGGTGTCTTGGTTTTAATTCTCAAATCTTCTGATTGATCATTTCGTCCCTCGCTACGTTCGAAATCATTGCTTGCTCTGGCACACTTATATGCAATAAGCTGGATGTAAGCACAGTTCTGATATAAGCAACATTTCACTGGTGGAGATATTCACAGGGCACCTGATACAAGTGTAATAAAAGGACTCGGACACTTCCTTCTGTCTTCGTGTCTTTTATTGGGTTCTCGTCTTCACCCACACGGCACTCTGTTATAACTCTGTATTTGTAGCCCCCGGCTATTCACTGCTATTATAGCTTCTTCTTCCCTCTGACTCTCTGCTTCATCTACTGTAACCTCCTCCCTGCAGACTCGCTGCTACCTCTATGCAGACTCCCGCTGCTACCCCTATGTGCAGACCCTCTGGCTGCTACCGTATGCAGACCCGCTGCTGACTCTGTATGCAGCCCCGCTGCTGACTCTCTGTGCAGCCCCGCTGCTGACTGCAGCCTCCTCGCTGCTTCGGGTCGGTCACCGCTGGCCAACGGTGCCGATCCTCGCTCCCCCGTGTTCGTGGCGATCTCGCCACCCTCCGCTTCGCCCTTCGTGGCCTCTCTCTGTTCCTGGTTCCCCGTCACCCCCGTCCTCTTCCGGTTCCCCTCCTTCTATAGCCTAACCCCTCACCCCCCCACGTGACCTAACTCCTCCCCTCCTGACGTCACCTCCGGAGGGCCGTTTACGCCCGCATTACATCACCCTCCCCCATAAAGAAAATCCAGCCGACCTCGGCTGAATTGCAACCTGACAAGAAATGCGGGTGTAAAGGGCCAACACGTAAAAAGACACGAAGCATGCAACAACAATATAACCAGAACACAACACAATACAATTTTAACGAAACGTGAGGGATTTCGAGCGAGTACGGGCAGCCGGGCCGTCCCGGACGGTCGGCAGACCACCCGCCGAGCGGGAACGTGGAAGGGTTTTAGGGGCGACGGGCGCAAGTTCTTCCGTCGCCATTGGAGGCCCGCCACTGTCCCGCTCGCGTCCAGAGACATCCCGTACTCGCGTCCGCGGAGGGATAGGAAGAGCTGCAGGTCCCGTGGGTTCTGCGGCTCCAGTCGACGTCTCACGAGCGGAACGTCCTCCTCCCTGTGCTGTCACGGCCGGCTTGTCTGTGAAGGGTACGACAGGCGCTCTCGCAAGGTCAGCAGACACAGGCAAGGGCGAGTCGGCAGCAACAGACCCCGGCAAGGCAACTTCGGGAGATGACGCATCCGGCCGCGGGGCAATGTATGGCTTCAACCGGGATGTATGCACGAACCAGCGCCGTGAACCAACCTGAACACGCGCCGACTGTGGGTTGGGAACCTCAATGAGGCGGACCGGACCCTGCCAAGGTCTATGTAATTTAGGAGAGGTACCTGGCCGCACCTGTGGGCAATGAAGCCAGGCCAGGTCCCCCTTTTTCCAGGGGCACTCCCCCTTTGATTGTCGGGCACACCGCTCATTCCTGGCCTGAGCCTTGGCAGTAGCCATGCGGGCACTTTCTCTCGCCTCAGCGACACGCCGAACGTTGTCCTTAATATACTCAGGAAGAGGCTTAACAGGCCCCCTCGCGCCGGTTCCCAACTGTTCATTAATTGGCGGCACATTCTCACGGCCGTACATAAGGAAGAACGGCGAGTATCCAGTAGCCGCGTGCGGCGTCATGCGATACGCCGAAAGCACCCCAGGGATATGCAAATCCCAATCAGATTGATTTTCCCCGACTGTATGGCACAGCATGGCGGACAGAGTCCGATTCAACCGTTCCACCATACCATCCGTTTGCGGGTGGTAGGGGGACGTCCGTATCTTTTTAGTTCCAAGAGCCGCACACACCTCCCCCAACAATTTGGACGAAAAGTTACGTCCTTGATCCGTAAGGAGCCTCTCCGGCGCTCCTTTGTCCATTACATACCCAAATAGAAAGGCGTCAGTGATAGACGCCGCTGACTGGTCAGGCAAAGGCCAGGCCATCGGCCAGCGAGAGAGGTACTCAACCCCCACCAGTAAATACTTATTTCCCTTAGCGGATGGCGGAAAGGGTCCCAAAATATCTAACGCCACCAGCTCATTAACCCGAGATACTTTAATCGATTGTATCGGCGGAACATATGGATGTTTAGGTGGTTTACGGCGGGCGCAATCGGGACACGCGCGAACGTGACCGACGACATCCGTCGTCATGCCGTGCCAATAATAGTCTCGTTGCAGCGTCAATAGGGTTTTCTGCACCCCCAGGTGTAAAAGTGTGTCACAGTGCAAAGATCTAATCAACTCATACCGCAATGACGCAGGCACAACGAGACGCCAGTGTTCCTGTATCCCTTCCCTCCACATCAGTAACCCATCTCGGAGAGCAGTTTCCGAAATACCACCCGCACCGACTTCCTTACCCGCCTTCTCCGTTCGTTTTCGCAACGACACCAAAGATTCGTCCAACATTTGCTCCCGAATCCACACAGACCTTGGAAGACGCAAAATCCCGTCAGCCGGTCCCCCATCAACCGGTCCCGGTGTAAGCGGAGTTTCGAGAACATCCACTGCCAGCGCGACAGGCTGAGGGGGGGGCTGAGTCGGTCCACACCTATGCGTCCCCGACGCACACGCACAAGGGGATCGTTGCGGCAACCTGGACAGTGCGTCCGCGTTAGCGTGACGCACACCCTTCCGATGGTGAATTTGGAAGGAGAATTCTTGCAACGTGTCCAGCCATCTCGCCAATTGTCCGGATGGCTGGTCCATCTTAAGAGCGTACTGCAAGGCCGCATGGTCCGTGCGGACAATAAACGACCGACCGTACAGATACGGTCGAAATTGTCGGAGAAAAAACACAATAGCCAAAAGTTCCCTGCGAGTGACGCAGTAACGGGTTTCCGCGGGAGATAAAACCCGACTCCCATACGCCACCACACGCTCAACACCACCTTTTGACTGGGACAACACTGCCCCAATACCAGTGTCACTCGCATCAGTATCCAGAATGAAGGGATGTTCAAAATCCGGATAATCCAACGTCGGCGCAGTAGACAGTAAATCGCGCAGGCTCCGAAACGCCGCCTCCTCCGGCGGTCCCCACACAAATTTATGCCCCTTCCCAGTAAGGAGATGCAAAGGCCTGGCGATAGTAGCGAAATTCGGAACAAACCTCCGATAATATGAGGCGAACCCCAAAAACCGACGCACATCACCCACCGTGGCCGGGGTTGCCCAATCCCGGACACAAGCAGTTTTCCTCTGGATTCGTGGCCACCCCGTCCGCACTAACAATATGTCCCAAGTATCGAACGGAGCGTTGCAGTAAATGACATTTCTTAGGCTTGAATTTCAAATTAGCAGAACGCATTCTGGCGAATACAGCCTCCAACCGCAGTAAATGCTCATCAAATGTGCGGCTGAAGACTATAATATCATCTAAATAAATGAGACATGTCTCCCACTGCAACCCCGTCAATACCAACTCCATCAACCTCTGAAAAGTGGCAGGGGCAGCATTCAACCCCATCGGAAGACAGTTAAATTGGAATAACCCCTGCGGCGTACGGAAAGCTGTCTTTTCTCGCGAGGGCTCGTCAAGGGGGAGCTGCCAGAAGCCCGAAGAGAGATCTAGCGTTGAAAAAAACTTAGCCCCTGACAAGGCGTCGAGAGAATCGTCCATACGCGGCAGGGGATACGCATCTGCCACCGACACTTTATTCAACTTCCGAAAATCCACACAAAATCGCAATTTACCATCCTTCTTTTTAACCAACACAACAGGCGCGCCCCATGGGCTATTAGACGGAGATATAATATCCGCTTTCAACATGTCTTCCACTGCACCTCGAACATGCTCACGCTCAGCCGGACTCATCCGACGCGAGTTCAAACGGATAGGGGCAGCGTCCCCCGTGTCGATATGAAGAGAGAGAAGCGAGGTGCGTCCCAAGTCCAAATCGTCCGAGCTAAACACATCGGAATAGCTCGATAATAATTTATGAATCGCACAACGCTGCTCGGTGGAAAGGGCCGAATTTTCCCCACATAATTCGGCGATCCAACGATCATCAACCCCTCCATCGTGTGAAACACCACCCACAAGCCCCCCGTCCGGCAGGTCACTCTGAGCCGTAAACGCCGTAGTGGCATGTGCCACAACGGTACCAGCCGGCACACACACGCTTTCAGCACTCGCATTTAACACCTGCAAAAACGGGCGCTGATCTGGACGGACAATAGTTTGCGCCCCTACCAGCGCTAAGCCGCCCGTAACCGCGGCGGACGGCGACAGCAAAATCCCAAAAGCACCCTGCCGACCCGGAACCGGCTTCCGGTATCGTAAGGGAATGAGCATCTGAGAGCCAGGTGGAATATCAACCGAAACTTCCGATAGCGCCTGCACCTGGGCGACAGGAGCCGGTCGCCCCCAGGCGGTCTGTAAAAATTCCAATTTCCGGCCCCCCGGTAGTTCTATGCAATTTTCATTGATTCTAATTAGAATGGGCATCTTAGCCAAAAAATCCGTACCCAACAGGCAAGGAACCGCCAGGGACCTCGAAATCAACACAACACCCGAGGCCGAGACACCCCCGATAGAAATGTTAGCGTCCACCTGTCCCACGATGCCCATACTACCCCCGTTCGCAGCGATGCAGGAAGCGTAAGCCGGCCTCACGGCCCCCGGTGGGATGTTCAAAAGATGGAATATCACATCCGAAATAATGGTCGCGGACGCACCGGAATCCACCAAAATACGTACGTCCACCCCTTGGATGGACCCAGGTACAGTGGACGAACCGGTAGCGGCCGCGACAACCCGCCGAGCCAGCTTACGCCACTGCGTTATCGAGCGACAAGGCTCAGATACTGGCCTCCCGTATTTTACAACATCCGCGTCGCATAACAACGGCGATGAGTGAGGTGTCAGGCCTTGCCGGGTGTCTGGTGCGCACCGACTTGCCTGTGCCGGAGGGTCTTTCTTTGGGGCGTCCGCTGTCGAGGCCTCCTGCTGGGGCGGCCCCGGAACCCGGGCCCAGCAGTCCCTGGCATAGTGGCCCCGACGGCCGCAGCGGAAGCAGTCGACGTCGGGGCGGCGCGCAGCGGGCACCCCGTCCCGACGCGGCCGCGCCGGCGGCGGAGCCCGCGGCCCTGGCCCGCTTCGAGCCGGCCACGGAGTGGAGGCGGCCGACAACTCCTTTGGGCCGGTCGCATCCGGCACGTACACGGCCTTCGTAGGGTCCCACCCTACGGCCCCCCCATCGACGACAGGACTGCCCGTCCACGCCGTCACCTGTTTCCAGCGGCGGAGATTGAACTGGGCGTCCAAACACTTGGCCGCGGTCCGGGACGTGAGTTTTTCGTGACCGCACGCCGGCATAGGAATGCCGAGATCTCGGGACAACTCCAACATCTTCCCCAAGATGAGTGGTTCCAGCAGGTCAGGCTCCGTCTCCGGGTAAGCGGCCATAGCGAGTTCCAACACGGCGCCCCTGTACGCTACAGGTGACTCCTCAGGTGCGCGTTGCCGCTGCACGAATCGGCGATGAGCGTCATCCGGTGGCTCGTACGCGTCCGCCATTTCCTCGAACACCCCTCGCAGAGTTTTCTTCTTCGCAGCTTTTATAGAGCGAAAAAAACGAACGGACTCATCATCAAGAAGAGTCGGGAGCACCTCCAGTGCCTCAGCGTCCGTCCACCTTGCCGTACGTACCGCCGCCAAAAATCTGCAGGCGAACGCACTCCAATCGCCCCCGATGGAGAACTCTTTGACGGTTGTAAGGTGACGACTGCGACTCCTTGGCTTGCTTCCGTCCGTCGCTGACTCTTCCGGCGGTAAGTTCAGCAAGGCGTCGCAACGCTGTGTCGCCAAAATGGCGGACGATCCTCGCGGCGGCCCCAAAATGGCGGCTTCCCGCCTTCCGTGGTGCGCCACGCCCAAGATGGCGTCTTCACGCCGTGTGGCCGATGGCGGCGCCATCGAAGACGACCCGGGCTCCTGCCGATCACCACCATCACCTTCCAACGCCGCCCTTGGCGTGACAAGGTCACACAACTCTGTGATGACGGTTTTTAGGGTTGCCAGTTGCTCCGCCATCCGGGTCCATCTTAAATCTTCGTCCTTCAACGCAGATGGGTCGGACGAAGGGGCCACCTCCTCGACGCCCGGGCCCTCACGGATCTCTCCCTCCGCCGAAGTGAAGCCGACCGCAGGAGGAAGATCGTCGTCGTCCGAAGATGAAGCCGACGCCGGGGATGGAATATTCTTTTTCCTCAGTTGTTTCGCCATGCCGTTTCACTTCTGACTCCAGTGTAATAAAAGGACTCGGACACTTCCTTCTGTCTTCGTGTCTTTTATTGGGTTCTCGTCTTCACCCACACGGCACTCTGTTATAACTCTGTATTTGTAGCCCCCGGCTATTCACTGCTATTATAGCTTCTTCTTCCCTCTGACTCTCTGCTTCATCTACTGTAACCTCCTCCCTGCAGACTCGCTGCTACCTCTATGCAGACTCCCGCTGCTACCCCTATGTGCAGACCCTCTGGCTGCTACCGTATGCAGACCCGCTGCTGACTCTGTATGCAGCCCCGCTGCTGACTCTCTGTGCAGCCCCGCTGCTGACTGCAGCCTCCTCGCTGCTTCGGGTCGGTCACCGCTGGCCAACGGTGCCGATCCTCGCTCCCCCGTGTTCGTGGCGATCTCGCCACCCTCCGCTTCGCCATTCGTGGCCTCTCTCTGTTCCTGGTTCCCCGTCACCCCCGTCCTCTTCCGGTTCCCCTCCTTCTATAGCCTAACCCCTCACCCCCCCACGTGACCTAACTCCTCCCCTCCTGACGTCACCTCCGGAGGGCCGTTTACGCCCGCATTACACAAGTGCACTTTGGATGGACTTGCATGCAAAACGTGCTTTTATCCAGCTCATACTGAAATACTATCATAACCCATTATTACTGAAACAATGACATGTAATTGTTTTAAACAATGTACCAATTTTATATTCGGTAAACTTGACCGCAAACGCCTTTCTCTGGCAGTCGTAACAGCGCCCAGCAGACGGCGGCACTTTGACAGCCACAAGCAGCGCTCCACATCGTCCAGTGCCGGAGATGGACATTCCACATTCCTGCGCCGGGGGACCTGGTTCAGTGGGACAGCCGCTGATGATGTATATGCACCACGTGGTACAGGCTGACAATGTCCTGCTCGTTTCAGCAACCACCAATGCTGTTGCTCTTGACGTTGATGAGGATGCTGCTGCTGCTGATGATGATGATGATCCTGCTGATGAGGCGCAGTCCGTGACCCTAACACGACTTGAACTCAACCTCGCAGTTGGGTGTTTCCAACTCTCTACAATATAACATCCTAGGTAATGTACGTAGTGCTGATAAGCAACTGGATTTCTATTGTCGTTTTGAGCTCCGTATGCTTAGATCGCTCCTGGTCACCCTTGCACAAAGAGACGTTAAGTTTCAATTGATTCCTGGTGAAATTCAAGCGCTTGCGAATTTGAGACCTGAGTTTGACTCCCGGTCACGGAAATGGACAGTGGCGAATTGTATCGGAATAGGTGACGAGCCAAGCAACATCCCACCACCCCCCACGTCACTAGTTTGCACTGACCGGCGTGGTGAAGTATGGTCAAACTAACCCCATGACCGGCGAGGCCTTCATCCAACAGTGGACACAGAGCTGTACATTTCGATTTAAAGCTGCTTCCGTGACTGCAGGGATTCATATTCTTGGTTCATTCGGTAAAGTCATGTAGAAAGGAAATAATAAAATAATATAAATATATAACAATAAAAATTATCACGACGTTTCGACTGCAACACAAGCAATCATCGTCAGGTGTGAAATCCACAGCAAGAAAATTTGAAAATTTGAAAAAATTCTTGCTGTGCTTAGCTTCCGAGATCA